>NW_022436972.1:8782601-8788766 GCF_009761245.1 Sapajus apella | reverse complement strand
AAATGTTTGTGGTTGGGTTTTTTGTTTTGTTTTGTTTTTTCCTGTTTTTTTTTTTTTTTTTTTTTTTTTTGGCTGGGTGTGGTGACATGGTTTGAAGACTTCTCTTCTGACTTCAATTCAGAAATTAAATAATTTCCCACTGCCAATTATTAAATAATTCACATTTTCATTATGTTCCTAGTATCTAAATGTACATATATCAGGATGTGTTTCTGTGCTTTCTATACTACACCCCTTCTTTAAGTTTACTGTTTGATTTAAAGTATACTAGACTTATTAGAATAAATATTCATTATTCTTATTCTTCAAACTTCTATTGACTGATATTTTTACTCATTTTTTCATCTGAGCTTTCGAAGAGTTTTTTATAACCTTTAAATAAATTTTTTTAACAGAATGACATTGTTTACAAAATGATTTATTAAAATTCTATCTTTATATAATTGAGTCTTTCCATTAAGGTAAATGGTATAGTTCTCCGTTTACTGCATTTTAAATTTTTTAATGGTTTTCAGGAAGAAATTTATAATTGCATTTACATTTCCAACTTCCTTTGGCTATTATTGTATATATTATTCTGTAGTAAGAAGCATTAACTACTTAACTAGTAGATAGTATTATAATTTCTGATCTTCTTCAATCTGTCAGGACAATTGTAATATTATTTCAGATTTCAATGTACATCTCCCCAGCATTTTATTTTGAGGCTAGAATGGAGGATAATGTATAGGAACTCAATACTATATGCACCAATGTTTACACAGAAATCATGTCAAAACACAATTCTGCATTAAGGGAGAATAGGATAAGTCTGTTAATGATTACTAGTGAAGCAAAACCAGGCATTTTTTTTGTGTGTGCTCCTGTAATTTTATCTTATTTATTAATGGCTTGATATTACACCTCCCATTTTTTAATTGATGACGGAAGTATTATATATGTGAGAAGAACCCAATAAACAAACACATAAAAATATAAAGAACAAAATGATGTTATCACCAAGAACTAGAAGTGGATCGCATATGTCATCATAACGTACTATATATATTTTTCTTATAATTATAATCTGTCCTGTAATTTAAAAAGGCTTTCCTTATTCAAAAGCTTCTCTCTATTTTATCTCAGTGAGGTATGAGAAAGTTTGATTCATTTTGTTGTTTCCTTCAAAACATCAGCTTTGTAGTTAGTTATCTTTTCAACAGTTCAACAGTTTTTATTTTTCTAGTTACTTCACATTAGCCTCCATCCTTACTAATTTACACTTCCTCCTTTATTGTCCTTTAATTAATGAGTTAATTAATGAGTTAAATATGAATCATGTTATGAGTACAAAGTTCCTCTAACTTTTAATCTTTATTTTTCAATAATGGAGTTATTTATTTCTGATAAAGTTTTTGCTTTAATGTACAGAAAATTTTAGATAATTTCCACTTTTTCTTTTATTTTCTTCTATTCTCTAAATGGTATCTTGACACTGCTTCTTAATTTCTAAGTACGTAAGATATTTTTGCACAATTTCTTTATTATTTCCAATTTTATCACATTAGGGTCAGGTAGTAGTATCCAGTAAAATGCCTACTTTGTTTGCTTTATTCATTTTATGGGCCAGGACATGCCTTGTTTTTTTTCAAACTTCTTTAGCCATGAAGTATATCCTCAAAATATGTAAGACTGAACATATTTCTGTTGAGCCAAGTTTTATGAATCTATTATTCAACATCTCTATATGTATTATCAAATCATCCCATTCTGAGAGATATGTCATCTATACCATTATTATATTTTATCAAGTTCTTGTTGCATCTCAAATAAATTTTGTTTTATATTTTTG
The DNA here is from genome assembly GCF_009761245.1 of Sapajus apella. Lineage (NCBI taxonomy): Eukaryota > Metazoa > Chordata > Mammalia > Primates > Cebidae > Sapajus > Sapajus apella. The sequence goes on along the minus strand of NW_022436972.1, from coordinate 8,786,935 downwards.
ACAGGCACTATTTAATGTTTTCAGATTTATGAACTTAACACCATCTACTTAAATTGTTCCTTTCAAACTACAAAATGCCTTTCCACATTCTCTTTTGAACTTTTAACCTCAAGTTCAACTCATTCTGTTTTGTGCTTTCAAATCCCATCTGATTTTTATACTGTCAACAAATTTCTGTTTTACTTTTTTTTGCTATCTCTTTCTTTATTCAGTTATTTTTTAAAAACATAATAAATATTCATGCAGCCATCAACCAACTAAATAAATATTTCTGGATACTGGTCCATCATCCCACTCTTCACACTCTACTTGGGGATAACCAATAATCATAAATTTTGTTTATTTTTCCCCATGTATATCTTTATACTTTTAAATTAGATGAATATTCATAAGCAATTTACAATTTTGTGTTTACATATTTTTGAAATTTAAATAAATGGCATCATTATCATGTATCCTTCTGCAACTTGCTTTATTGCTTTATATTAGGTTTGTGGAAAGTAACTTTACATCATTCATTTTTAGTTTTGAATACATCCAATTGTATGACTATATCTTAATTTATCTGTTCTCCCATTCTATGTTGTTTCCAACTTTTAATTAATATTAACAATGTTACACTGAACATTGTTCACACACATGAGAGTTTCTCTATGTCAAAGAGAGAGTTACTTAGTCATAGAGAACAAGTATCTTCATCCTTTTTTAAAATTGTGAATTGTTCTTCAATGTGAATGTACCAGTATATAATTCCACCAGTGACTGGAGAATTTTCACTGATGTACACCCTTTGTCAACACTCGATACTGTCAACAGTTTTAAAATGGGCCATCCTGATGAGCATTAAATGTATGTTTTATTTGCACTTTCTTGATTACTGCTGAAGTTGAGTATATTATCCATATGTTTACTGCTAACTCAGGTTTCCTCTTCAGTGAATTATCTGTTTACATTCTTCATGATCCTAACAGATTTTCTTTTTCTAATTTATTTGCATGATTTTTCATATGTTTAGGATACAAATTCATTGTATCCTAGATAAAGTGCAACTATCTTCTTTCACTTTGCGGCATGTCTTTTTGCTTTTTATGGTATCTTTTAAAGTACTTTTTATTCTAATGGTCAAATTTATCTTTTTCCTGTATGATTTGTGTATATTTATTGTTTTAGAAATCCTTCCTTAATCCAAGGTAATAATGCTATTATCCTAAGCTTTCAAAGAGTTTTAAATTTTGCTTTTCACATTTTTACTAGCTTTACTGAGATATACTGCACATACCATAAAATTCACACACATTGTAAGTGAACAATTGATTTAAAAAAAAACTTTACATAGAGTCATGCCACTATCATTACAATACAGTTATAGTCCATTTTTATCATCCTGAAAAGTTCCCTGTGCCTACTGGCAGTTAATCCCCACTCACATTGCTAGCCCCATTTAACCACTTATTTGCATTCTGGACATTTAATATAAACAGAATTATATAGTGTTTTTTACATCTGGCTTCTTTCACTTCACGTAATAGTTTCAGGACTCATTATGCCACAGTATACATCAGCAATTTGTTTCCTTTTATTTGCAAAATACTACTCCATTGTATGGACATATAACATTTTGTTTATCCATTCAACTGACTGACTTTTGGATTGTTTTCGGTTTGGGGCTATTATTAATAATAGTACTGGCCAGGCACAGTGGCTCATGCCTGTAATCCCAGCACTTTGGGAGGCTGAGGTGGAGGGATCATCTGAGGTCAGGAGTTCCAGACCACCCTGACCAACATAGTGAAACCCCATCTCTACTAAAAATACAAAAAAAAAAAAAAATCACTGGCCACGGTGGTGTGTGCCTGTAGTCCCAGCTATGTGGGAAACTGAGGGAAGAGAATGGCTTGAACGCAGGAGGCAGAGGTTTCAGTGAGTGGAGATCATGCCACTATACTCTAGCCCAGGGGACAGAGTAAGACTCCGTCTCAAATAATCATAATGATAATAATAGTACTAAGAACATTCTTACAAAGTATGGCTATGAACATATTATCACTTATTTTAGTATATGCCTAAGTGTGGTAATGCCAGGCTGTACAGTAAGTTTTTGTTACCATTTTTAAGAAATTAGGAAATCCTTTTGAAATATAGCTGCAGGATTTTACATTTCATCAGCAATGCACAAGCATTCAATAAATACTCTATGCTGTGGTTTTGTTTTCATTTAGTCAGTCATAACTATCGTCTAATGTTCTTTATGATTTCTTTTTGACTTAGGGATTAGTTATGTTCTTAACTTTCAAACACTATGCAATTTCTCACACCTCTTTCTATTGCTGATTTCAAATTTAGTTCTGTGTGGTCAGACAGTATATTTTGTTCGATTTCATTAGTTTTTAATTTTATTCACAATTATTTTATGTTTTAAAGCCCAATTCATAATACGTTTTGGAGAATGCTACATATGCGCTTAAAAATTTTTTTGCCAGCTTTAGGTGGAGTGTTTTATAAATGCCAAAATATTACCTAATAAGTTGTTGAACTGGGGTGGTGAAAGCATGCTTTCATTAATTGTCAGTTATTCAAAGGGGATGCTCCTAACATTTCATTACTAAATAGGAATGTGGAAAGTTTTCAGTAGATATGTGTCACCAGATTTAATAAATTATTTTCTATTTGTGGTTTACTAAAAATTTTTATGATGAATGATACTGAATTCTATGAAAATTTTTTGCACACATCACAATTATGTAACTATTCTTTTTTGTTAATAAGTAGATGAAATGTTATCCTGATGTGAAACCACACTTACATTCTATGACTACTCTCAACTTGGTTATGCTATATGCTTTAAAAAAAAAAAAAAAAAAAAACTCATGTTCATAGGAGAGATTGATCATAAATTTCCCTTAATTCATAATCCATATCCAATTTTGGTATCAAAGTTGTACTAATTTTATTAGGTGAAATAGTGGCCGACTCCTTCTTCAGCTAGTCATGTAAAAGTATAAGTGAATAATACAGTTTATTTTTACCTTGCCATAACTCTGTTTAATAGTATTGCTTTCTGTTTCATTTACTTTTGCCCTTGATCATATCTTTAGCCTTTTAGACTGACAATTAATGAGGTAAGCATAACTGAGAGCCTAGAACAATGAAAACCTAAGTGCCTTTCTGCTTTTAATATAAATGTTTACAACCATGAATTTTCTACAATATCATTTAGACCCAATCTCACAAGTGTAAATATACATATTTTTAATATTTTTATTGTATTTTATAATTTGCATAATAAATAACTTGTTATAGTTCTTTAGAAGCTATATATTTCTATTTTTTAAGTTTTTAAAAAGTGCATTTACAAAAATCTTCAATAAAATACTGACAAGCCGATTGCAACAGCACATCAAAAAGCTTATCCACCATGATCAAGTAGGCTTCATCCCAGGGATGCAAGGCTGGTTCAACATACGCAAGTCTATAAACGTAATTCACCACATAAACAGAACCAAAGACAAAAACCACATGATTATCTCAATTGATGCAGAGAAGGCCTTTGACAAAATTCAACAGCCCTTTATGCTAAAAACACTCAATAAGCTAGGTATCAATGGAACGTATCTCAAAATAATAAAAGCTATTTATGACAAACCAACAGCCAATATCATACTGAATGGGCAAAAACTGGAAGCATTCCCCTTGAAATGTGGCACCAGACAAGGATGCCCTCTCTCACCACTGCTATTCAATATAGTATTAGAAGTTCTAGCCAGAGCAATCAGGCAAGAAAAAGAAATAAAGGGCATTCAAATAGGAAAGGAAGAAGTCAAATTGTCTCTATTTGCAGACGATATGATTGTATATCTAGAAGACCCCATCGTCTCAGCCCCAAACCTCCTGAAACTCATAAGCAAGTTCAGCAAAGTCTCAGGATACAAAATCAATGTGCAAAAATCACATGCATTCCTATACACCAGTAACAGACTTAAAGAGAGCCAAATCAAGAACAAACTTCCATTCACAATAGCCACAAAGAGAATAAAATACCTAGGAATACAACTAACAAGGAATGTAAAGGACCTCTTCAAGGAGAACTACAAGCCACTGCTCAACGAAATAAGAGAGGACACAAACAGATGGAGAAACATTCCATGTTCATGGTTAGGAAGAATCAATATCGTGAAAATGGCCATACTGCCCAAAGTAATTTACAGATTCAATGCTATCCCCATCAAGCTACCAATGACCTTCTTTGCAGAACTGGAAAAAACCACCTTAAACTTCATATGGAACCAAAAGAGAGCCCGCATAGCCAAGTCAATTCTAAGCAAAAAGAACAAAGC
>NW_022436972.1:8727054-8782201 GCF_009761245.1 Sapajus apella | reverse complement strand
TGAGGCCAACAAACATATGAAAAAATGCTCATCATCACTGGTCATCAGAGAAATGCAAATCAAAACTACACTGAGATACCATCTCACGCCGGTTAGAATGGCGATCATTAAAAAATCTGGAGACAACAGATGCTGGAGAGGATGTGGAGAAATAGGAACACTTTTGCACTGTTGGTGGGAGTGTAAATTAGTTCAACCATTGTGGAAGACAGTGTGGCGATTCCTCAAGGACCTAGAAATAGAAATTCCATTTGACCCAGCAATCCCATTACTGGGTATATATCCAAAGGATTACAAATCGTTCTACTATAAGGACACGTGTACACGAATGTTCATTGCAGCACTGTTTACAATAGCAAAGACCTGGAACCAACCCAAATGCCCATCCACGATAGACTGGATAGGGAAAATGTGGCACATATACACCATGGAATATTATGCAGCCATCAAAAACGATGAGTTTGGGTCCTTTGTAGGGACATGGATGAACCTGTAAACCATCATTCTCAACAAACTGACAGAAGACCAGAAGATCAAACACCGCATGTTCTCACTCATAGGCGGGTGTTAAACAATGAGAACACATGGACACAGGGAAGGGAGCACTACACACTGGGGTCAGTTGGGGGGAAATAGGGGAGGGACGGTGGGGGGTGGGAAGCTGGGGAGAGATAGCAAGGGGAGAAATGCCAGATGTAGGTGATGGGGAGGAAGGCAGCAAATCACACTGCCACGTGTGTTCCTATGCAACAATTTTGCATGTTCTTCACATGTACCCCAAAACCTAAAATGCAATAAAATAAATAAATGGGGAAAAAAAAAGTGCATTTAAAAAAAGAAGGGAAAATGGTAGGGAAATGAGAAATTTTTTAGGTTTAATTTTTTAAATTTGTCATTGGTTTCTTGTTTAATTGCACAGTTTGCAGAGAAAGTCATCTGTATGACAATTGACTTAAATTTATTGAGTCTACTTTATGTCCTAATTTAAAGGGGAAAATGGTAGAGAAATGAGAAATTTTTGAAGTGTAATTTTTATCATTGATTTCTTGTTTAATTGCACTGTTTGCAGAGAAAGTCATTTGTATGACAATTTATATAAATTTATTGAGCCTATTTTATGGCCTTATTTAAATAATTTCTATAGTTTTGTGTACTTGAAAAGAATGTGTATAATATTCAAGCCACTAGATTTTTTTTTCAAATTATACTTCTGAGATTTTTTGTAATTACTCTTTTAAGGAGAAAAATGCATTAAAATTTGTAAAATACTTTTCCAAATTTAGTCAATAATAGATTTCTATGACTCACCCGCATTAAGTGTATATGCATTTGAAACTGTTTTATGTTTTTAATGAGTTACATCTTTTTCATAATATGGTGTCCCTCTTCATCCTTATCAATTTTCTGGACTTAACGTTTATTTTTATGTATTTAAATAATGCTATACCAGCTTTTATCATTTAATTTTTAAAATAAGTAATACATTTACCTAGTTAAAAATTATGACATAGAAAGATACACGGAGACATTTTACACTCAACTCATTCCTCTGATATTTTCACATCACTCACAGCTGCCCCCACACAAGTGAACACTTTATGATTTCTTATTTCCCTATCATTTTCCTTTTCCGTTTTAAAGGCGCTTTACTTTTAGAGCAATTTTAGGTTGACAGTAAAACTGAGCAGAAAGTAGGAAGTCCCATATGTCCCTACCCTTACATGCACACATTTTTCCCCACTGTCAACATCCCTCACCCAGAGTGGTACATTTGTTATAATTGCCTCTTAACTTTTTAAAGCAAATAAAAATATATCATTTGTTCCTTTCCTTTAACACACAGCATATTTTTTAAAGTATACCACCACTCTACATCAGAGATGGGACCTTTATTAGCACTAAAATCCACTGAGTACTTTGGTCAACCTACGGACTGCACTCAGCTCTGTTTATTCACAAATACGTACTATATTGTTTTCTTTACTAAATTATGTTTCTTTTAATATTGTATGGCCAGCTTCCCTTTGTTGCTCCCCTTGTCCTTGTTGTGTTCTGAAGTTTCACTTTGTGGTAAGATTTCATGCTATTTTTTCCTGATTAGAATTCATTTACTTCCAAACTCTGAGAAATCAGCTCTTTGATCAATTTTGTAAAACTTTTCAGTAATGTACTGAAAAACTTTTCAGTAATGTATTTTGAATATTGCCTCTTCCTCATTCTCTCTTCCCCTTTTCTGTAACTCTTATTAGCCATATTTGAAGGCTTTCCTTCTTTCTTTCTCTCTTTTAATTTCATGTTTGTCATCTTGTTTATTGGTGTTGAATTCTAGGAAATTTCTTCAGTTCTATCACCCAGTTCACCGATCCTTTCTGAAGCTTTGTCTAATCTGTTTAATGTTTCCATAGGGGTGTTCATTGTAATTACTACCTTTTCATTTCCAAAAATACACCTTTATACTAAACATTATAAGTCGGTTTTCCCTGTCATACACTATGTCCTCTAAAAAAGACTGGCAAAATCTTACATCAAGACTTCACTGAATTATAGATTTAAATATAATTTAAATTATATTATATGGCAGCAAGATGGAGTTGGGGGAAAAAAAGGGCATATGCTTCTTCACTCCCAGTACTCTGTCACCAAGTGTACTTACAGTTCTGTGTGTGTGTGTGTGTGTGTGTGTGTGTGTGTGTGTGTGTGTGTGTGTGTGTATCCTTTTCTACAGTCCTGGTTTTGTTCAACTATTCCTTATATGTATAGTATATCTAGTCTCCCTTACTTAACTATTGTTTGGCACCGAAATTTTAAAAATATTTTTAAAATATTTAAAAAATATTTTTTAATTTTTAAAATATTTAAACTCCTAGAATATACAGCTTGTTAGACATGTCTTGTCTGAATTTTGTGCAGTTTTTGTGATTTGTTTGTTTTGTTCCACTGTTCTGCTTTTCTTATTTTGGAATTCCATTTATGCCATTATTGTAATTTGCTTTTCTCCCATGTCACTCATTTTCTTTTAATCCTTCTAAACTCACATTTTCATCTATTCATTTTTTTTTTCAGTTGTATCTTCTGTGCATTTCACTATGCTACTAGTCACAGAGTTTATCTGCTTTTGAGAAATTTCCAATTTTATTTTTTGTGTGTATGATAATTCTTTTCCTCCAATATTTTTCCAATGTTTTATTAGCTAATAATTAAATACATTCATGCTATCTGTGTTAGTCTGTTTTCATGCTGCTATGAAGAAATGCCCAAGATTGTGTAATTTATAAAGGAAAGGGGTTTCATTGAATCACAGTTCTGCATTGCTGGGGAGGCCTCAGGAAATTTCCAGTCATGGTGGCAGGCAAGGAGAAACAGGCACCTTCTTCACAGGGTGGCAAGGTGGAGGGAGTGAAAGCAGGGAAAATGCCAAATGCTTATAAAACCATCAGATCTCATGCGACTCGCTATTATGAAAACAGCATGAGGGAAACTGCCCCCATGATCCAATTACGCCCACCTGGTCCCACCTTCACAAGTGGGGATTAAAATTCAAGATGAGATTTCAGGTGGAGGGACACAAACAAACCATATTACTATATTAACATTTCTGACAACTTTTTTTTTTTTTTTAGATGGGGCTCTTAGTGTATTGCCCAGGCTGGACTTGAACTCCTGGGCTCAAGCAATCCTCATGCATAAGCCTCCTGAGTAGCTGGATTACTTTTCCAAATTCTGTTTAGTGGTTCTTTCTCAGAAGCTACTTATTTATTTTTTTATTTATTACTTAGGATGGTAAATTTTTAAAGCAAAATTGCTATATGCTCCATAGCAGTATTTTTCTGCTAAGCGCTATTCATGTACTGGTTACTTTAACTTATTTTTTAAATGTTTTTTATTTGATACACATGCACTGATGATGTGCCAATTCTTTTGATGCAGCCAAATTATCTGGACCATCCATCTGCAGAAGACTTCCATGCATATGTGTAATAGAAGGGACAAAGGTAACCTTTTTGCTTTCAGAATCCAAAAACTTTGTCTCTATCGCCACAGTGATAGACTGCTTGCCACAAACACAGCTCGTCTGTGTAGTTCTTTGTGATAAATCTTCCGCTTTTCTGAAACCAATCTGATTCATAAAAAAACTATGCTATCAGGCATGATATGTGTATATCTATTATTTCAAAGAATCTATTTTTGTAATTTGAGGTGAGCCTCTCGTCTTCAGAAATTGTACTTTCCCTGACACTTCATATTTGCTGTAATTGAACTCTCTCACCATTCTGTATTTTCTCTTTCTTTAGCCTTAACAGCTCTTACTCAAACTTAGCAACTGCAAGCAGCTGATATCCATATTCTAGAGTACATACATTTGCATCTATCTTCTGCTTGTGAAAACCATTGTGATACAGAGTACACTTTTTACTTCTTGTTGTACCATTTATATATTTTACAAGAAAAGGGGGGAAAATAAGACATCTTAAACAACCATGTTTATACAGGAAATTGCCTGCTTATTTTAAATTTTGTATTAACTGAGTTTCCATCTTTTTGTACACTTTTTAATGTGCTTTATTGACATTTTTAGGAGGTTGCATCTAGGGCTACAATCCTTTAACTTTCTCCAGTCAATTTAGTTTAATTAACTGAAGTTACATAAGTTAACTCTATCTCTTAATATAAAAAGGTGATATGCTTCTTCACCCCCAGTACTCTGTCACCAAGTGTACTTACAGTTCTAGGTGTGTGTGTATACACACACACACACGCACACACACACACACACACACACACACACACACACACATAAATAAAATATGCTTTTCTACAATCCTGGCTTTATTTGAACTATTCCTTATATCTATAGTATATCTAGTCCCTTACTTAACTATTGTTTGGTGCCAAAATTTAAAAAATATTTAAACTCCTAGACTATACAGCTTGTTAGACATGTCGTGTCTGAATTTTCTGCAGTTTTCATATTTATTACAAAAATGCCCTTTGTAAATTTAAGTAGGCACCCCAAAAAAGGCAGCAATGAGGTTCTGATAGGAATATCATCTAGCATCATTTAAATTATAGTTGCACTACAAACTTGACTTCATGAGTAAGAAAAATATGCTTTTAAGACTATAGTCATACACTGGATAGTGTAGTATGAACTGCAATCATTAGGCAAGTAGTCATTTCTTACAGAAAAGTGTTCATAGAAAGTATCTAAATTCTGGATTTGGGGAAAGAAATGAGGTACTCTAGCATCTTTTAAGTCATAAAACTAATCATTAAGCCCTACTGTTAGAAAGTAGTAACAAAATACACACTGAGCATGTAAGCATAAGCTCAACTCTCAGAAAGACCTTAATATAAACATGGTATTTCCTTATCAAAAAAGCTTTCCGTGAAATCATACCCATATATGCATCATTTTATCTTGACAAAATATTTTATTACATCTTCAGAACAGATTAAACTTTCTTTTCAGGAAGAATATAGAAATAAACAATTATATTGCTTAAATTATAATCTTGTTCCATAATCTACTTATTAATAAAATATTATTTTATAAAACACTTTTACAACTTCTACCACAGAAAGCTATTATTTTCCTCTGTTAAATTATTCAAGCCAAATTTCATGTTCTATTACATACAAAACTCATAAAAACATAATCTCAATAGTTATTTCTAGAATGCATTATGACAAATATGAACTTACTTGTGACCTAAATGCTTCAGAAAGTATCCCAGAACCTTCAAAGCTTGAACCCAAATACTTTCACTTTTAGAAGCCAATAATTTGTAGATCACCCTAAAAATATATAAATTATCTTTTAAAAATTTACTAGTATCAAAAACAAAAACACTATATACTTTACAAACAAATTACACGTAATATGAAATATAAAACTTCTCTGAAGATTTTATTCTCAGGATTATAATTCTTTGGAAAAATTAAAAACTAGCATGCTTTGATAATTTTTCTTTGAACATGTCCTTCAAATATGTACTCAAAAGGGCAACGTGACTGGCATTCATTAAGTACTGCATCCCAACATACAAGACAGAATTTTCAGTTTTAAGACACATGCTTGGTTAGGCCATATCCCCTCTCTCTAAGAAATGGCCCCAATATTTAAACCTGATAACCCTATTTTCTTTCTTTTTAAAAAAAACTTTTCAGTGGCACACGCCTGTAATCCCAGCACTTTGTGAGGCATAGGTGGGTAGATCACAAGGTCAGGAGTTTGAGACCAGTCTGGCCAACATGATAAAACCCCATCTCTACCAAAAATACAAGAATTAGCTGGGCATGGTTGTGGGCACCTGTAATCCCAGCTACTTGGGAGGCTGAGGCAGGAGAATGGCTTAAACCTGGGAAGTGGAGGTTACAGTGAGCCAAGATTGTGCTGCTGCACTTTAGCCTGGGCAACAGTGTGAGATTTAGTATCAAAAGAAATTTTTCTTTCTTAATTTTAATAGAGGTGAGGTTTTGCCATATTGCCCAGACTAGTCTGGAACTCCTCAGTTCAAGTGATCCAACCACCTCAGCCTCCTGAAGTGCTGGAATTACAGGTGTGAGCCGCTGCACCTTAACCCTATTTTTTGCCATGACTAATTAGATGATAGTTAGGTACCTTCCTAGTTATTTCTCCTTTCTGAGAATTTGGAATGAGGTCTAAGACCCAATGTCTCCTCTTGGCTGGGCTCTTAAATTCAAAAATTGTTGAAAACAGAAACTAGAACGGCAATGTTTTGTTTCTGTTTAGAGAGGCTAGCAACATACAGAAGGAAGAATTAAACAGCTATACAGAAAGCAGCAGAGAAAGCAAACTTCTTTCCTAATACTGCTACAATTCCTGGTTCCTATTCTAACATTTTTTAAACAAATACATTATTCAGTTTTTACTTAAAAAGCTTGAGAGGCTTTCTGTTACTTGGAGCAAAAAAGCCTCCACTAATATATAACCTAACCTATACAATTGCTACAAGTACTACATAAAAGCAGGGCCATATTCATTATAATATTTATAAGTGTTTAGAAATTTTATTCCATATTTTTTTCTATTAAAAAAGTAATTTGTTTCCATAAGGTGAAGGGACAATGACAACCATATACAATGGCAACAAATTCTACAATATAAGAAGGTTCTTTAGGGGCTATAAAATTATGTTGTGCTTTATTTTACTAAATATCTTTCTTAAAAAAAAATGCCATGGTATATGCTGAGGTAAAGTACTCAGCTGAACAAAAGGATCTAGTAAAAGATGCAATATAATTTTCATAACTTCAGTGATACTTACAAAGGGGAACAAATAGCTTAAATTTAATGTCATTAATTTTAGTTTTGCCAAGAGCTTACAGTATTGAAACAGAAAACATTACTGATACTGCTTCTTTTTCTCTTTTTTTCTTTTATGCTTTGCATTTCATCTATTAAAGAATAAACTATGAGAAAAGTGATTATTTCCTTTGGAAGATTTCTTTTCAAATCCCACATTCATAAATATGTATGGGTTTACACTGAAATCCATTTTCAAAACTTTTAGGAACCAAGATCGGTAATGAAAAAAGACAAGTTTGAGAATAGTAAAGTCATGCATGTCAAAAAAAAATACATTTAAGAAATCATAAGAAGGAACATTATACAGCAAAAATAGTATTGAGAACCAAAGTAAAAGCTCACAGTCTGGGCCAGCATGGGCTCACGCCTGTAATCTTAGCACTTTGGGAGGCCAAGGTGAGTGGATTCCCTGAGTGCAGAAGTTTGAGACCAACCTGGGCAACATGGTAAAAGCCCATCTTTACTAAAATGCAAAAAAAATTAGTCGTGCACGGTGGCACATGCCTGTAGTCCCTGCTATTTGGGAGGCTGAAGCATAACAACTGCTTGAACCTAGGAGGCGGAGGTTGCTGTGACCCAAATGGTGTCACTGCGCTCCAGCCTAGACAACAGAGCAAGACTCTGTCTCAAAACAAACAAGCAAGCAAGCAAACAAAAACAAAAAACAAACAAAAAAACCCTCACAGTCTAAAACTGCGACTACACTCAAATATAGAAATAGAAGTTCTTACAGAGTTTCTACCGTCTAGGAGTAACTTTGAGTAGGAAGAAAAAAGGTATGAGACCCCACCCTGGGTCAAGAGAAATTATGATTACTATTGAAACATGAAAACGTCTGAGGCCATCACACATCTACATATGTAGGTCTGTGATACAGTATGAATAAGAAATTTCCTTTGTTAATGAATTTGTACTTGTAATATACATTATTATTAACAATAATCCTAATTCACCTGCTTAAGCTCACTAATAGTCTAAGCTATATAAGACAGATAGTTGTCTATTCTTTTCTTTAAAAATTTCCAGATATAAAAATATCCAACTTTTTGCTGCTTTGTTCAGTGTTTTGTTATCACAAGGGCTTCCTTAAGTCCAATCAACATACCACCAGAATTAAACTGAGTTCATTCTTTTTGTTCAACTGTTATACTGAATTCAATTGTATGAATTACAAAAGACCAGAATTTTCCTCCAAAAATACTTCATATACAAATGTTAGCCCTTATTGGCTATTTTCTAGAATACAGACACATAAATTCTTTAGACACTTTCAATATTTTCTGTCTAATAAGCCTAGTTTTTCATCTTTTATACTATTCTGAACCAGCTTTCTCCATATTTTTGAAGTAGAAAAGCTGAAGTGTAAATGAAAGGCCATTTTTAAATTTTTGTGATTGTTTTTAACCTACTGGTAATAATCTGCCATGTTCTGCTAATGGTCAGCCCTGAGCACAAGACCTTTTAATCTGTTGTGCTTTTTAAATTTTATTTTATTTATTCATTTTCTTTGAGACAGAGTCTCGCTCTGTCACCAGGCACCAGGCTGGAGTGCTGTGGTGCGACCTTGGCTCACTGCAACCTCCACCTCCCAGGTTCAAGTAAGTCTCCTGCCTCAGCCTCCCAAGTAGCTGGGACTACAGGCGTGCGCCACCACACCCAGCTAATTTTTTTGTATTTTTAGTAGAGGCAGGGTTTCATAATGTTGGCCAGGATGGTCTCGATCTCTTGACCTCGTGATCTGCCCGCCTCGGCCTCCCAAACTGCTGGGATTACAGGCGTGAGCCACCACGCCCGGCCTATCAATTCTTTCGTACCATTCATTTAAAATACTATGCCAATCCTAAAGATCTTACCAAATAGCACTTTCATTATTAGGATCATACTTCCAATGTATCAAAATAACAGAATTGTATTTCTGCATTTCATCATATTAGACAATCTAAGTTTGGCATCTTCCACAAGGGTAATGTGGGTATCTTCAACTGATTCACTAAATTTATCAGATAATGTAATAAATAAAGCAAAATCTAAGGATAAGGACACTAATTATTAAATCTCTATATACATTCAGAAGAGTGAGTGTAATTATATTACATTATTAGATTGAACCATATGAAACTGCCATTATTTGGTAAAATCAGTTAAGTATCAACAGCTTCACATAGTTCGAACTCAGAGTAGAAATTATAACAGTAGTTAATCACTAAATGTATAACATTCTTCAAATAGATTAGCAGCCCTATGAATTATAAACTCAAAGGTAATAGTGATGTCACAAGTGAGATATGCATATTGAGATACTGACTGCTTCTCTAATTTGAAAAGTTCTTCAACTCTAGAAAGTTGTTATTCACTGATATAAATGGGCAAGTAAAAACAGCACTTAAAAAAGCCCTTGACAGTCACTGATATATTATTTCCAAAGTCTTTTTACAAACTTTTTTTCACAATAAATCTGTGGAAATTCACTGAGTTATACATGGCATAACCTAGATATCCTGTTCATCCCACTAAGACTCCAGAAAAATAAAAAGGAAGAATTCCTTAAGAAGCCACATTATAGGCTTAAGTTCATAAAAATATTAATTAAGAAATTATATTTCATCTATCTACCAAGTTACTTTTCAACTGCCATAACAAAAGTTAGTTTTCAATTTCTTTTGGCTTTGGCCTCTAATTTCCAAAACATTTTCACCTCTATTATTTCTACTGCACTGCCACTGTCTCAGGTCATCATCTTTAAAACTGATGAATAAAATAATCTTCCTGCTGATATTGCCACATCAGTTTTGTCCTTCAACTCATGTTTCACATTGCTGATTGTAAATCTAACAAAATAGCAAACTGAGCACAACATTTCCCCTATTCAAAATTCTTTAATTTTCATCACCAACTGAAAAAAAAAACCACTAAAATTATTACCGTTCTATGAATCTTCCACATCCGGCTATAATCTCTCTCAGGCCTGATATCATAAAATTTCATTATATTGTCTTTTGCTAAAACATACCTTGCTTTTTCAAGTCTTCTTGCAAAAAAAAAAAAATGCTATATCAAAATTTGTAATGTCCTTACTATAGCAAAAACAATTTAATTACTCTTCTTGATTCCAGAGACCAATGTTTATACATTTCATCAGTTTCCTGAGTATTAGAGAATCAATAGCAGCATTCCCCTTTTATACTCTCTTATGCGCATAATTTTGCTGTATTTATTCAAATATTCAGAATTGAAGTTATTCTAGGAGGAATAACTGTGCTCCATTAAAGTCTAATAGTAATAGTAATATTATAATCATACCTTATTCCGTTTCTTTGATCAAATGCTGGTATCATTGAGGCTGGGTGTTCTGACATTAAAGCCACCAATAACTGTAGCACATCATGAATATTTTCATCCTGCATAAATCACCAATACTGATTTAGTTAAAATTTTACTCTAAAGATTGGCTTAAATAATTAAAAGACCCATAATATATCCTACCTCATGCATTGTAAGTAGATAGTTCAATATACTCTGAAGTTCATCTTCCTTGACCCCTCGATCCTAATTTTTAAAAAATATTTTATTACATCTAAAATTACAATTTTAATTTTAAAAAGCATCAAAAAATAATTTTAAAAGAAAGTAAAAGTTTAATGTAGTGATATTTTAATTAAAATCCCCATACATTTCACAATTTATAGACTAGATCATTTCAAGTTAGTTAAGTAAACACTTAGAAAATTATATCAATTTTTAAGTCATTAATACTTGGTGACATTCATTATAAAAAGTTAACATATTTTGACCATCTAAGTATTCTTATGACTATTTTCTAATCACTCAGCTCTTTCCTTAAAATAATATAAATGCAAGACTATACAGTATCGATTTTTGTGTACTATCTCACAATTTACATTTATTTTCACTTTGTTTTCATCTTAATATTTTAAAAATCCTACTACAATAAATTACATTATGTAATTCTTAAACTGGCACACTGACCATTTTCTAGAATTATGGTCAATTATTATAAGAACGGTTCAATTCTTATTCATATGTTCCTTGTCTGACATTTCTGTCACATGCCTTACTAGAGAAAATTTCAGAGAGCATTTAACCAGAAGTTTAGTTCAATAAAAGTTAATACTAAGATGCACAGAATTTTGAAAGGAATTTATGAATTAAAGGTTGCTACTACTAATTTAACAATAATAATTCTAAACTATGCCCGAAATTCCTTTCCACCTAATACACTGTAATTCTAAATTATATAAAATTATTTTACCTTTAGTATGAGCTGTTTCAGAAAAAGTAGCATAAATGCCCTCAGTGATATAATTTCTTTTTGTGATGGCCGGGGACCATCTAGAATAAAACAGAAAAAAAAGTACAAAGAAAAAATACAAGATATTAAACAAGCTTAATGTAATTATATTGGGATACTATGGCATTCTTGAATAATTATATTTATTGAAATTATAATACTTATTAGTCTTAATGCTATGAAATTTCAATAATATCAGAGTATCCAAAAGTTAACTTTCAAATTTTTGGCAAATTCAAATTATTTACTTAATGATTTGGGGGGAAAAAGAACTTTTAAAAAAGTTATAATATATTAGCATCCATTTGTAAATGTATAATTCCCAAATATTTACATTAATACTTTTTCCTAATTGTATTACCTTAATAGGTTTCCCAGTATTTCTTCCATTCTCAATTAAACTTGTCTTCATTTAAAGGCCCTCTCCATTTTCACCCCACACATTATTTACCAAAGCACAGAAAAAGTAACACTCAGTTTTATTGTAATTATTTGTTTTGCAGCCTATTTCTTCTATGTCACTTGTATACAGAAAATACATATTATGGTGGGCATTTATAAATTCAAAGTCAATAAGTGAAAATGAGTATAAAATATTAAAATGTACATGTCAGTTTTATCAAAATGTATAAATTTTAAAGTAATTTCAAAATACCTAATTACTAAGTGAAACTATAAAATATTATACATAATATATATAATACACAATAAAGTATACTTTTAAGAAATGTAGCTAGATTCATAAAAACCCTTTAACATTAAGGCTTTCTTGTAGCAAACAGTATTTATCTACTGCTCTACAAGTTTTAAAAGCATAATCCCTTCATGTATAATTTATGGCACATGCTTATTCACTTAACATTTACATGAAGATTATTACATCTGCAAGCAAGTTAATACCCAAAAAATCCATCCTGCCTATTATTATAAAAGAAATATCTTCCCTATTTCCCAGACTGCTTTTCACCTTTTTTTGCCCCACTCCCCCCAAGATGCACAAAGTGCTCTTCCCCTCCTATTGACACTTGGTATTACTTTAAAAAAAAAATCTTTCATTGTAAAATATTGCATAAGTATGGAAAACATACATGAACAATGTAATGATTTATTATAAATTGAACACCTATATAAACAATTCCTTGGTCAAGAAATTGAACACTGATAGTAGCCTGACAGGGAAAACCCATCAATCATTGGTATGCTGGTAAATGAATTATCTGCAGAATAGAGGGATGAGGTCCTGATTTTGAGCATTTATGTACGTATTTCTAATTTCTGTCATATTAATAATCCCACCATGACTGATTTTAAGTTCAAGCTGCCAATAGTTTAACAAACAGCTCATAAAATTCCTGAATATCTAACAATTGGTTGTGGCCCCATCCTGCCCTGCATGCCAGAGCCCTCACCATGCTCCAGACCTTAGCTCTGTGCCATATTCCCCTTCCTGATCACATCCCCACTCCATCCACCCACAGACAGATATTGTCTTAGTAATAATCTCCTTATTCTTTTTTCTATTTCTGCCACCACTTAATAAAATTGGTCAAGTTTTATAACATCTCAGTGCCTTAGGATTGTTTCCTTCTTTACTGTTATTGTAAGAATAATACTGCTTTGTCATAGGATGTCTTGTGAGGATTAAATGGATCAACATATGTAAAGGAATTAGGCCAGTACCAGGCCCATTTTAATCATAAGCACTCAAATGTTAGCAGTAATTATTGTATATTGCACAACACAAACAGCATGTTGCAAACAAACATATATATATTTGTGTGCTTTGTATATGATGTAAATCCACTTGTGCAAAATAAGATACAAACCGATTTATCTAACAAATATAAAATTGAATGAAAAAACAAATCTCAAAATAATGTTATGTACGTAAAATACAGAATCTAAATAATAAATCAAGAATACATATATAAATAGCAAAATAGTAAAGCATAGTAAAAAACCCAAGTAAAGAAAAAAAAATAACATAAAATTTGAGTTGGGGTTATTACTATGACAGAGAATAGTAAAGAGATGAGACCATGCACAAGAATATCAGGCTCATTGGTAATGTTCTGTTTTTTAAGCTTAGTGATATTTAAATAAGGTTCACTTTATATTTGTATTTATAACATATTTATACTTGCATTGATATATGTAATTATACCATTTTGTATTCATGATATATTCAAAATAAAGCTTTGAAACACCTATGTGTATGCATGGGTAGGCTCATGTTTGTATGAGCAAAGAATAAAAAGCAGTAGAAGGATATACAAGACTGTTAACATTGCCTACCTGGAAGAGTATTAAATTTTTATTCATAAACCTTTGTATTATTTCACTTGCTACCATGAACATGTATGACTTGTACTATAATATTTTTAATATATCTCCATGTTTTTACAGTTAACCATGCTTAATAATAATTTAAGAGACAAAAGTGTTAAGTCATAGTCAAAGCAAAAATATCCTGCTTCTCAAGGTGAGTGCCTACACGAGTAGTTCTAAGAAAGCTAGTGTAGTGCAAATTATCTTTAGAGTGTTCTTAAAAGAAATCATTCGTTTAAAATGGTATTGAAAAACGCTGTCATTTAGAAAACTATATACTTCCTTACATTCTATTATATAACAAAATTCATTTCAAAGTATTAAAATGTTAAAGTAAAATAATAGTGTAAATGATAAAGAAAAATAAATGCTCGTTCCACTTTCCTGTCACTTTCATTTAAAATATATGAACTGGTTCTCATCCCTTCCCTCTCTTTGATGTAGCTGGAGCCAGTGAGGCCTCAGAGGCAAGGAGGGAGCAGACACCCTGGCGATACCCAGGGTCTTACAGTGCCAAAGAGGCAAGTGAGTCTGGAAGGACTTTCAGGGTCAGGGCCAAGGAGACAGTAGCGCTCAGGAGGATGGCCAACACCAAAGAAACAACTGGCACTGAGGAGACAACAAGGACCATTCAGGGTCCGATCTGAGGGTAGGGTTAGGGATGACTAGCAATGCTAATGCTGAGAAGGTTATGGTGTGTGTATCAAAATATTGGTTTCATAAAGTAGAATAAGAAAATATATTAATATATTAAAGATAATAGGAGCTAGGTTTCTCACTATTTAAGAAGAAAGCTGCAAATTTAAAGAGTTTGAGGCTAGGTTGAGACACACGGCTTTGGACTGGAATTGAAGGTACTGCTGTAAACTCATGATTTTAATATAGATAAATCAGTTGAGATATAACTATACACATAAATATAAACATCATTTCCTAGATCTGTCTACTAAGAGTCCGTAGAAGCAGTGACATTCAAAAAGCGAGAGGCACACCTCACATCCAGATCTTAGTTTCTAAAAACTATATCCACCAAGCAAACCAGGGCTTCTTGGAAAAATGGCTAATTTCAGGGCTGAAATAAGGAAAGTATAAGACAAGTCAAAAACATCTTGTTTCAGAAAGTAAGAAGCATCAAAAAGTTATGGGCATTTGTCTTGAAGGCCCAAGAATCCATGTGAAGGGTCCTACTGGCCAAATCTTGAGCATCAAAATAATGATACAACCCAAGAGACAGACAAACCACAGCCCTAAAGCTAAATCCATCATTCCACTAGTTTTTGTAAGTTTCACTAGAACAAGCCACACCTATTCATTTACATACTGTCTGTGGTTATTTCTGCAATACAATGCCAGAGCTGACTATGTGCAACAGAGAACTTATGGCTCCCTAAGCCTAAAATACTATCTGGCCTTTTGCAAATAAAGTATGCTAACTGTTGATACAACACACTGAATACATGAATCCATACTGATATAACTGATAGATAGATAGATAAATAGATAGACAGATAGATAAAGAGTAGAGGAGTAAAACAAGTTCTTCCCTGCAGTAGATATGCTAACTTAATAAATGTCTTGGAAAACATCATCATTTGTCAGTCATCACAACAAAGATAATTTCTAGCAAGAATCATCAATGAATTAAAACAAGCAGCTGAAACTTTGTTGAAGAACAGGATATTTATATAGTTTTAATGTATTTTTCCATAAAATACTTATTAATTAAAAAAGAAAAATAAATAATTTTATAATGAAGAAACCTGGAAGGTAATATCTTAATCAAATATTTAAACTTAACATCACTTGTAAAAGGACAACTCAACATCATGCATGTCCTTGACAGGATACAAGGAGACAGACACAGTATGACTTCTATGTTATTTCTTGCAAAAATGAAAAACCTGAATCATCATGAACAAATAGAAAATTCAAATTTTAAGGCATCTGAAAAAATAACTGGTCTGTATTCTTCAAAAATGTCAAGGTTCTGAAAGACAAGGAAATAGTAAAAAAAAAAAAAAAATTCTACAAGGAAACTAAACACAACATATGACAACAGAGTTAGGGCAAAAGATATTTCTTTTTTCCTAGAAAGGACAATATTGGTGTAATTAGTGAAATTTGAATGGGGTCTTGAATTAGATGATAGTATTGTATCAATGCTAACTTTCTGATATTAATGGGTATCCTCTGGTTATTTAACAAAGTGCCTTTACCTTCCAGGAAATACATAATATTTAGAGATGAGAAGACATAATATCTAAACTTTATTATCAACTGATTCAGAAAAAAATATGTATATGTATCTGTACGTGTGTTTATATATACATAAAAAGAAAGCATGAGAGAATAGTAAAGCCTAAGTGGTAAGATGTAAAATTTTGAGATTCTAGTGAGACACATATGAGAATTCTTTGTGCAATGCTTACAATGTTGCAACTTTTCTGTAAATTAGAAATTAATATTTTAAAGTAGAAATTATTATATGTGAATATATGATTCGTTTAGACTAGAGAAAACTCTATCATAGTGTAGCATTTAAGAACGAGGTCTCTGAGTCAGATAGGTAAGATTCAAATTTGGGTGCTGTTCAGTTTGTACCAACTTTCAGCTTCCTAATCTTTAAAATGAGTATGATGCTAAAAACAAAGTTATATATAGATGTAGTCTTATATATGCATATGAATATGTCTATCTATAATTACATTATAGATATTATTGAACACATTAACATGTAGAGTGCTTGGCAGGAAAATCCAATAAATTTTAGGAATTACCAACTTAAAAGCAATGGAAGAACAAGACAAAATAACAAATCTGAATATAAATAACTTATAAAGCCCCATGAATAAAACAAAAAGAGATAAAAGCTTATAGAAATATTAACATAGTAAAATGCTATTTTTCCTTATCAAAGGGATTATAAAACTGTAATGTTCAATGTTATCGTGAGCATGCTAAAAGAAGTATTCTAACACACTACTGGTAAAACTGTAAAATAATATGATATTCCTGAAAAAAATTTATAATATTTGTCATTAGCCCCTTTCTCAGTAATTTTAAACAAATCAAAGACGGAGGTAAAAACAGATATGAATGAGAGAATCCTATTATTTATAGAATCAAAACTTTAGAAACAATGTAAATGGTACATCCTCTTACATTACTAAATTGAGCTGAGAAAAGAATAAGATAGAAAAATTGGAAAAAATCTCAATTCTATAATTTAAAAGTTTAAATATTTTTATATATGTATGCAATGAGAAACACTGGAAGAAAACATGCCAAAATCATATTAGTAATTATTCTTGGGGTCATAAGCATATTTTTTCTTCTGCATTGTTTTATTTTCTATATTTATTGTATAATTTTAAAACTGGCTATATTTTTAACGCAAGAAAGAAAACACAGTGAAGAATTAAATTAGTTTCCACTACAGTCAAAACGAAAGATAAATTTAGAATAAAATATAAAGAAATGTAACAATCTAAAAATGCTGAAAGCAACTGATGTACTAGAACACACCTGTTATAACCAACATCACTTTTCCGTTTTTAATATTATGAATGTATCTCCCTAAATTAAAAAAAAAGCAGATAGGCTAAAATAAACACTATTGTTTCTTTTTACCTGACTTTATTCCAAAATAATTTAATACTGAAAAGCATTAAAGTTCTTTACCACAAACAATTTTCAATATGCCAGTCTGCTACATAAGAAAGAAAACATTTCAGTGACTTCATAGCCATGCACGCTGCTCGCTGTAACAATACTCAGAATACAAAATAATCATAGGCAATGTAAACACAGTGAAAGTGTTGTACATACCTAATCCTTTAGGTGTAATCCCACTACTGTCAGCAGGATTAATAACCCAGTAGTAATATTTTAAGGTGTGCATTAGCTGTAATACCGTTCCTACTCTGCGTATGGTGGTATAGATGGTAGCAGTTCCAATAAATTCAGCAGACAAATACGTATATAGGGAAAGCTGAACCTAATACAGAATATTAACAGATCATTAAAATAAATATAAAATGCTTCATGTGCTTATATTATAAATATACATACAGTTTTAATTTAAATGCAAATTAGAAAAGGCCAAGAAATGACCATTTATTATGAGGATAAAAATAGTAACTTTCTTCTTCAGTATTTTTTTAAATATATAATCTGCAATTAGCATATTCTAATAAACTTATAATAAAAGTAGTCTAATAGTGGCAATTGATTTTTAAATGATTTAATAATTTATTGAAATTAATCTGATAAAAAGATTAAAATATTTTAAAGGTCAACTAAAGCTCTTAAAGTACATTTCAGTAGCTTTCAGTGTATAAATTCCTTCATAGCAACAGAACTAACATCAGTCAGCTAAAGCACATCTGAAAAAGCATATATTTTTGTCATATATCCTAAAAGTTCATATAATTTCAAATTCTCCTTACCTATGGCCATAATATATAGTTGGCTTTCACAATCTGACCATGTGTGCATAAAGATGGCAAGTCAGACATCTTGCTTAAAAAAGTTCTCAAAATTCAGATCTGGGCTTAGCCAACAATTAATAAGATGAACCATAATAAAAATGAAAACTTAAACATTACCTAACTCAGTGAGATATTTTTAAACTGTAAAAGATAGCTCAAAATCAAAATATCCCTCATTACTGATTTCTACTAGGACTAAATCCTGGTGTACAAAATAATAAGAATTTTCTGTTATCTGGAAAAATATTTCTTTCATATATTTATTTTTAAATATTATTTACATGTCATGATACAAATTCTGCCCTCAAAATGAAAGCAATTTTCCAGCAAAATGATCATAGTCATGATAAAATTAGTTATCAGTTCTCTTTCCCTAGTCTTTCAAAAACAGGCATAGCAAATTCTCTTCATTGGTAAGGTATGTATCACATCTAAAGATGTTTGAATGCAGTGTTACACAAAGATTATTTTTTACTTATGGTTTCATTTATTTTACTACTTATAAATATTTTGATCTCCTGATACTGCCTAATACAAATGCAGCAGATTGACTATAAAATAAGCTAAAATGTTCAAATGTTTTCCGCTGGTACTTTAGATCCAGCAACTATAATGTATAAAATTACACTAAAAAAAACTAATTGAGTATAAAATTCATACCTTTGCAGGTGTATGTATCCAGATGGCTGGGTTAAATAAAATGTGATCACAAAGCTGCTTCAGCAAAGGTGCTCCATGAGATAAACCATCAAGGTATTTTGCAAAAGATAAAAACTGCTCCAAGACAGCTCTAGTTATATGAACTCTTGAAGACTAAGAAAGCAAACAGAAAGTCTAGCTTGAAATATCCAGAATATCAAATTGTATAACTTCTGACTTAGCACAAGCCCACATGAATTTCTCATATGCTATCCCTAATAAATATGAAATAAACATTTATATTTTCTTTGCTATTAAAATATAATCTTTTTAAGAGATCTAAGCCTTTAGCTATTTCTTTGAGTGACATCCTGTTATCTGAAGCCCTTTCTAAGACAATTACAGATAAATAATTCAAGTTAAATAATGTTACTATTAAGTAAAGCTAAAGAAATGAAATGTTATAAATAAGAAAAACTTAATTTCATTTTTGTAGAAATTAACAGATGAGAACCTAGACATAGAAATTAAAATAGTGATATTGTTTAAAATAGTATTTAAAGTATGTAAATATATAAAACATTGCTTAAAATATTATTTCCTTTGCCTTCTCTTCTCCATAGTCTATCACTGGATGATATACTATGCTTCCACAGCTTCATATAACACCCTATCTATGCTGAGTACTCACTTCAAGAATTTTCAACTGCTATCACCATGTACCTATTAACAATGGTATTTAAACAACAAACTCTCCAAATTGAAATCAAACCTTAAAGCTGCACCATCCCATACAGTAGCCAGAAGCCCCATGTGGCAATTGAGCTGTTGAAATGTTGCAATTTAAAGTGAGATGTGTTGGGCTGGCCACGGTTGCTCACACCTGTAATCCCAGCACTTTGGGAGGCGGAGGCAGTCAGATCACAAGTTCCGGAGTTTGACATCAGCCTGGCCAGCACAGTGAAGCCCCGTCTCTACTAAAAATCCAAAAAATTAGCTGGGCATGGTGGCAGGCACCTGTAATCCCAACTACTCAGAAGGCTGAGGCAGGAGAATCACTTGAACTCGGGAGGCGGAGGTTGCAGTGCACCAAGATCGCACCATTGCAACCCAACCCGGGCTACAATTGCAAAACTCTTAATCGCCAAAAAAAAAAAAAAAATCAAGTGAGATGTGATATGTTTTAAGTATGAACACACTGGGTTATTCCAGCTCAGAATTTTTTTAAATTGTATTTTCTTATTGAATAGATGTTGAAATGACAAAATTTGGGGGATTATCAAAATAAAATACTAGGCTAAATACATTGTTAAAATTAATATCACCTGTAAATTTTTTACTAAAAAATATTAAATTGCACCTGAGGCTTGAAGTGTATTTTAATCTGACAATGCTATCCTAGAATACAATTTCAGATTAAAATGCTGTAATATTAAAAATGCTCTTCCTAATAGTTGATAATTCAAACTCAAATGTCAAAAAATGTATCTTCCTACACAAACCTTGTCTTCCTCATCTAGTGATACTATTTTGTAGCATCTCTATCTTTCCAGTCATAGGGTAAAGAATTAACCTACCACTCAACCGCAAAGCACACATCACACAACACATCTTTCTTCCTATTCTTCAATGACTGAAGTCTGAATATCAGTTTAAGAGGATCAAAGTTTAAAAAAGGATAAATTTGTCTTACCAATTTTACCTGCCATATGATTTAGCTACATTTCTCATGCTCACAATAAGGACAACTCAATAAACAAGTACATCATGAATTTTCACACTTCTACATAAAAGGTCACAAACTAAAATGATTGCAAATAACTAACAACAATGTGTAAACTAGACTAGGAGACAATAAAGAGTGGTGAGGACCAAAACTAAACCTCTTTGTTGAGTCCCACAAAATATTTCCATAGGCCAGTTTCACCCACAGTACTCATGTGCTTCCCTTGCTTTCTCCATCTTTCTCCCCTAGTTTGTAACACCCTTGCATACATTTCCTTTACCTTAAAGGTAGAGCTCAAGACTTTCAGTCATTTAGAAAATACACATGTTGATTACTCACTATTAGTCAAATACTCTCCCTGGCACTGTCAAAAGAGCAGCTAACAAAATTAAAGAAAAAACTCTGTCTTACAGAACATATTCTAAGAGATGATAGGTCAGGAACATAGAGTAAGTAAAATAAAAAGGTAAACTATGTAACATGTTAGAGGTTACTAAGTTCATGGAAGACTATGGAGCAGATAAGACATTTGCAGGAGGGTTAACAGGTTTTACTGAGAAGGGGGCATTAAAATGATTCAAATTATGATAAGGTTAAAAATGGTTTAGCATTAACAGAATTGTGTGTCTGACAAAAATATCAAAGGTGCTTACAGAAGCAGTAGCCTACAAAATTCAAACCAAACCTTAGTTTATAATTTTCCATGAAAATTTTATAGAAGATGGTTAAAATAATCTAAATAAATAGCTGAGTTAATAAAGGAGAACCAAAACAAATATTTGAGTTAAAAAAGTAAAGACTGGGTAATCATATTTAAAGAAATATCAATGAAAATAATATAGTACTTTAAAAATATTTTATTCATAAGGAATAAAATTAAAATAAGAGATCAATAGTATTTAAAACTTCAGCCAGCTCCTTCATTAATTATAATTTCACATAGCTTCTTTTACATTCTATTTTTATTCAGTAGTAATGATTTCAAGAGCATGATCTGACACATTCTACTCTTACACTTAAAACTCTAAAATAGAATACAGTCAGATCATGTTACTAAACATGCTATGCGACCAGACTGTAGCTCATAAAAATTACTCATCATGTGCTTATAAAGGTTAACCTGTATTATAAAATCAAGCTGACTATTATAAATATATCCACTTGATGAATTCATAATATAGAAACAAGTTTGGAACATGGACCATGATACTAAAACATATACCAGAAACATCACAAGGACTTCCATATTACCAATAAAATGGGATAAAATAAAGTAAAAATGGACTTGTGGTTTCACATATCAATTAATCCTACTGAGTAGTAGCTTTTCATTCTAAAATTATTCCTTAGAAAATACTTTTCTAAAATTGTGTCATTTTATTGACCTACTCAAAATCCTGCTTTTCTGGATTATAAACAGTAGATAAATGTATAAAATGAACACTCTCTTCAACAGCATGTTACCTTTACCTCTTAGTAGTATTTATTCCTTCTTTCTTGTATTACTGTTAGAAAAAAAAAAAAAAAAAAAAAAAAAAAAAACAAACTTTCTTTCCTAACATAAGAAAGGATATTATTTTATTCATCTTTTATCTTCCTTATCATTACCCTAATTTCTCAGGAAATGTTTAACTAAATTAATGTCTAATTCAAAAATAGTGTTAGAATAGAATAGGTAGGAAAAAAAACACAGAGAGCCTAGGAAAAGAAGAAAGAAGATCTCTAATTCTGTTTTTAAATGAGTTTCCTTTGATTAATGGTTTTAAAATATTTTTCTATTTTGGTATTTGTTTTCATTTTCTCAAGTAAGGCTATTTTAAAAAGAGATCCATACTTGGACAATTTATAGTTATAAATCTGTAACCATTAGATGAAAATACAATTTAAATCTCTTAGAAAATGTAAGCTCTGGAATTTGATCTAGATATTACTTTTGTGTGGTGACAGGATACATAATTTTTAAGAAGTACTATATGTGTCATGACTAACCATATTTGGAAATAATATCTGAGAAGTTACAAAAAACAGTTACATTATAGCATCCACTCCAGAATTAACTCAACCAAACAGGAGCACTGGAGATTACAAAAAGAAACTTCAATAAAGACAGATTCTTCCAACAATTTAGATTAGCCCATAATGGAACAGGTTATCACAAATATTCATTTTTATTGCAGAAACCATTATATATACACACACACATATATAAATAACATGTAGGATTATATAATTCAATAAATTGTGTAAAACTATTGTAATTATAGAGGTACATTATAAAGTAGTCCATTATCCACTCTGCTCCTCTCAGGACTCTTAGGTTGTGCTCCAAATAGCCTAATCCAACCATATTAACCATTTGTTGTTGTTTTGGTGGAGTGATAGGGGAGGTGGCAGGCAAGGATTAGTTCAGAGACTCAGTATCAAAGTTTAGCATTTTCATAGCAACAGTTGGTTCAAAGGTAGACCAGCTGAGACCTAAGCTAACCAATCAAAATGGAGACAAGAATCTTGCTCAGTAATTCACAGAAAGGAGCTCTCTTTCTTTACCTGGATATGAAGGTCTACAGCACCAGTTCTCCCTGGCAGCCTTGTGACCTCAAACAGTATCAACTTTCGCATAAAATCAACACTGTAGCTGGTACAGCAGAGACAGGGATAAAACCTGCGTCTCTGATGATATTATTGAGAGTCAGATAACCCAGCCCTGAAATACAATTTACTGTTTGCTGCCTTACCAACCTTTTGCTGCCTTTCCAAGCCTCCCTGTTCTATTTTCATGCTTGGGATGTTCCCTTGCCTACTAGTTTCCAGTGGATTTTATTAACTGGAGACATTAGCTAGAAATTAAAGGACAGAAAAAAAAATGAGGCTGGGTATATATTTTCCAGATTTTACCCCTTCAGAACACTTACACTATACTCTTTTCTTGAAGACCACACTCCCATCAGGTACCCTTCTCCTATAGCTACAATAAGTTTCTCTTAAGGTTATGTTAAACACTTATTCCCTTCATCTCTTCAAATCTTGCCAGGCTCTCTGCTTACAACTTTTCAAATACCCTTGCATTAAACTCTTCTCAATAACCTAGGTTGAGAGCGCCATCTGTTTCCTGCCAAGAATATAACTGATATGCCATCTAACACTAGACTTTCAGATACATTTGTTAGTATATTTTCTTAAGGTTTAAGATACTTTGAATCAAATTTTCTACTAACCACACAAAAAAATATCCTACTGAATACACTGGATAACCTCTAAGTTTTCCAGAATATCATATTTTGGCAAAACAAAACAAAACAAAACACCTTAAAATTTTTTGCATAGAACAGTAAAATTGTTATTTAAAAGGCCTCTCATTATACCATCTTCCTTAAATATCTTCTATGACAAGAAGATAAAAGCTAAGTGACAATTAACCAGTAACCTGTTATTAGCTAATAAACTAAAAATGAAACTTCAATTACCTATACTAATAATACTAACCTGGCCACTGATTATTTAAAAATACCTCACTGTGAGTATTCCTCTGAGAAAGACAAAAAAAAGTTACTCTTTCTTGGTAATCAGACAAGCATGCAAGTACTTTTCATACACTCAATTCAACAACTATTTTCTGAGCCAAATGCCTTTCTAGGTGCTGAAGATATAACAATAAGGGTAGAGAAAAAAACATACATATATATATATGTGTGTGTATGTGTGTGTATATATATATATATATATATATATATATATATATATGTATATGTATTGCCCCTGCTTTTATAAGGCCTACATTCTAGCAGAAGGAGGCAGAAAATTAGTAAAAAATATAAAACATGCCAGAATGGTACTGTAAAAATTTGCAGAGTAGGTAAATAGTGATGGTTATAGAAGGGATGCTATTTTATTCAGAATGATCGGAGAATATTTCCAAGATAAGGCATCATCTAAGCAAAATCCTGAATGCAGCATAGAAACAAATTCTGTGATTATCTGAAGAGTGATGGAAACAATGGGGGAAGTAAATGCAAAAGCCCTTGGGTAAATGCTTACCATTTTAGTTCTTAAGAGAAAGGCAAAAAGGCCTTTGCCTAAAAACAGAGAAAGCAAGAGGAGTGGTAAGAGATGATGTAAGACATAAAGCTTATAACTTCATTATGAGAAGGATGAAGACTTGAGTAAGATTTGACACATTTTAAAACAACTGGTCTAAGTGCAAGTGAAATATGGACTGTAGGTAACCAATGGTGAAAGATGATGATGGTTTGAACTAAGATGGTATCAACGAACACGGTAAGGAGTTGAGAAATAAATAGAAAGTGGTAATTGATTCTGGATATGTTTTGACAGTAAGACAACATAATTACCTAAGAGTTTGGAGGTAGAGTGCAAAAAAAAAAATAGAGTGAAAAAGATTTAAATGTTTGAT
Organism: Sapajus apella; assembly: GCF_009761245.1. Lineage (NCBI taxonomy): Eukaryota > Metazoa > Chordata > Mammalia > Primates > Cebidae > Sapajus > Sapajus apella. The sequence goes on along the minus strand of NW_022436972.1, from coordinate 8,756,968 downwards.
TTCAACTACTTGTTGAATGGTGGCACCGCTGAATAAGATAAAGAACTCTGAAGGATGAAAAATTTAAGAGAAAAATCAGTTTGCATAATTTAGACAAGAAGATTAATACAAATCCAAGTAGAACTAAAACTAGGAGAAACAATTAAGAGTAATTAGTATTGCAGGATCATAAAAGCTGTAGAAGTGGTTAATCTCAATTAGAGTTATTGTGTAGATGAAAAAGTGAAATGCTTTTCAGGATTAATCACTGGGACAGAATTTGGAACGATGAAGCAGAACTACTGAGAGAGAATAAGAAAAAAACAAAGCAAGTCATCACAAAACACAATGCAAGAAAGCATTTCAAGAAGGAAAGAATGCTCAACTGAAATACTCACAGGTCAAATAAGATAAGGACTGAGAAATAACCATAGGACAGACTATGAAGGCCACTGGTGACAAACACGAGCCATTTTAAAGGACATGTAAGCATGAAAGCCTGGTTGGAAAAAGAGTAGATTTAGGAGTAAACGAGAGTCCAGGAATATAAGGAAGGTTTAACTTCTGAAAAATAATCAATATAATTCACTAAATTAAGAATGAAGAAACATCATAATCATCTCAAATACTGCAGAAAAGGTGTTTGATAAAATCCTGTTTATAATAAAGAAAACTCTCAGCAAATTAGAAACAGGTAATTCCTTAATTTAACTAAAAAATCTATAAAAAGTATTTTTTAATCTATAAAAAATATCACACTTAGTGGCTAAGTATTAAAAGCATTGCCCATGAGATCAGGAATAAGACAGGGATGGCTACTATCACAACTTCTATTCAACACTGTATTGGCAGTCTTTAGGTAGCACAGCAAGGCAAGGTAAAAATAAATAAATAAATAATAGAGAGAAAAAACAAAACTATCATTCTCAACTGTTATTGTTCACAAAAATTTTTTCTTGAAAAAAACCTACAAATGAATAGATTTAACAGAGGAATAGAAAGATTGGTATATAAAAGTTCAACAAAAACATTAATTATCATTCTATGTACTGGTAACAAATTAAAAATCAAAACTTTTAATTGCTTCTTGGCCATTCGGGTAAGATCAAGTGTAAAAAACTAAAATTTTAAAAGTATCAAATAATATCAAATATCTGGAAATCCATAAAAAAGACAGAAACTATTACATAAAAAAACTAAAAAAGAGAATCTAAATATATAAAATAATATACCAAGTATATGACTTGAAAGATTTAATATAGGAAAGGTGTCAACATAATATAATAAAAATCCTCATGCTTTTTGGTTGAATTTGCTAAGCTCATATACACGGAAATGCAAGGACTGAAATATAGCCAAGGCAATCTTCAAGAACAGCAGTAAAGCTAGATGACATACTCTTAAATATCAGGCCATACTAAAAAGAAAGCTATGCTAATTAAAATATCAATGTACTATCTCAAAGAAAAAAAAAATCCCAGTCATAAATGGTTATCTGATTTACGGCAAAGATTAGACTGCAATGCAGTCAGAAATCATCTTTTAAAAAAATGGTACTGGGCCAGCTAAATGACATACATCAGGAAAAAAAAGAACCTTGACCTTTATACCTCATACCATATATAAAATTCAATTCCAGATAAATTATGGATCTAAATATGAAAGATAAAACAAAATAATCGTATGCCTTTGGGATATATATGGGTATAAAGTTGACTGATCATAAAAGAAACTGAAAATTTAACCTATATTAAAATTAGTAAGTTCTGTTACTAATCAAAAATCAGTATTTTTGATTACTTATCAGAAAATCACTATTAACAGAGTGAAAAGGCAAGCCAAAGAAGAAGAGATAATTTGCAGTGTATATCCAACAAAGTAAGCACACATATAATATATATAATTTCCACAAATCAATAACAAAGTGACAGACAACCCAAATGAAAACTGGCAAACAGTTTGAAGGGACAAAAAAATATATCCAGAAGGACAATAAATATATGCTCAACTTTACCGTCATCAGGGAAATGCAAAGTAATGTGAGCCAAAGAATGGAAGAATATATTTGCTAATCATACATCTACTAAGGGGGTAGTATCTAGAATGTTAAAAAAAAAAAAAAAAAAAAAAACTCCTACAACTCAATAATAAAAAGACACATATCACAATTTTTAAATGGGCAAAAGATTTAAGAAATTTCTTCAAAAAATATATATCAACAAATAGCTAGTAAGCACATGAAAATAGAAAATAAGCACATGAAAAGATATTCAGCATCACTAGTCATCACAGAAATACAAATTTAAGAAATGATACACCATTTCACACCCACTAGGAGGGCCAGAATAAAAAAGACATACAAAACAAGAGTTGGTAAGGATGTGCAAAATTTGGAACTCTTAAATACGGTTGGTAGGAGGTAAAATGATGGAGTTGTTTTAAAAAACATCAGTAGTTTCTCAAATAGGTAAATAAAGGACCCAGCAAATCAGCTCCTAGGTATCTCCTGAACAAAAATAAAAACATATATCCACATATAACCTAGTACATGAACATTCATGGCAGCTTTACTCATAATAGCCAAAACATAGAAACAAAACAAATGTACATTAACTGATGGAGAAACAAAATGTATACATCTAAATGGAATATTATTTAGCCATAAAAAAGAACAAAATTCTAAACTGTGCTATAACATGGATACACACCGAAAACATTATGCTAACCAAAATGGACCAGAAACAGAAAGACAAATATTATATAATTCCATTTACATAAAATATTCAGAATAAGCAATTCATAAAGCAAAAAGTGAATTGGATTGACTAGGGGTGGGAATCATGAAGAGACATAGGAAAAATTGATAAAGAAAATGAATAACAAAGAAGATAAAAGATTAATTTTTAATAATTATATATGAAAATGTCTAATCTTATTCAAAATCTAGGAAAAGTGCAAATTAAAACTACAAAGAAATAGTTTTTTGCATTCACTAAATTGACATTATAATATTTGAAATATTAACATATATTTTTTATGTGAAGGCTTGTATAAATATTTCTAATTATTTGCTAAGTTTTAAGTAAAAAAAGTTTACTTTAGAATTTTCTAATATATTCTTAGTAAATAGACAATAGCATTTTTAAAGGGTGAGTCTTCACAAAAACCCTGTCACACACAGTAATCTTACAAAGGCATTTCATGTTATCAAATTCATGTTAACTATAGTTTATTATACATCTTCTAAATGATTCTTAATACTCTAGATATAGAAAATGAGTATTCTATTATTTAAAAAAATAAGCCAAACAGCCTTAAGTTTTTAATAATGTTACAGAAAAAATTATCTCAATAAATAAATGCTACCAATGATCAATTTACTTAACAATTTACCACTCTTCAATCATTAATCCTTAAAGAAAGGTCAGTACTTGTTTCAAAGAAAAGACATGATATATATAAATAGTATGTAGAAATACACGTAATATATAAAATAAAGCATATTTTAGAACTTGATTCTTTTTGTAACTAAATGTTCAATTGCATATATATACACACATTTTGTTTATCCATTAATCAATTGATAACACTTCAAATGTAAAACAACTGGAGGTGAAATTGAAGCTACTTCAAAATATCCTCAGTTTTTTTCCAAAGGGAATATATGTCTATACCTTAGTTGAGATCTCACCTCTATTACTTCTCAAATAGTTTCATTTTCAGAGCAGCTGAATATTAGAGTTAACTAACTGATAATAAGAGGTCTGCAAGTGTCATTGAAGCGCATAGGTATCTGTTATTAAAAAAAGCTTATTCATGAAATCCCACTTTAATTTTTAAAGGAAATCACATGATAAAACTCTTATAAGATCATAATCAGAAATTCAGCATTCATTATCATAAAAGTACAGCTGTAACTAAAGCAAAAGAGGTCATAAAACAACATAAATGACACAAAATGGGAAAAAGTAAACCCATCTAATTTTTCTTGTTTATACTACATACAGATCAGAAAAACTACTGGAAATAGTCATATATTAACATCAGGGAAAAAGAGGCACAAAATAATGTTTCTGTTACTATAAAATAAAAACTTTGACCGTATAATTTAAAAATCATACAAAAACTAACAAGTAAATCCATGTAAACTAAATATAGATTAAGATTTTTATCTTAATAAAAAAGACTTTCAAGATGGCCAGGTATGGTGGTTCATGCCTATAATCCCAGCACTTTGGGAGGCTGGGGCGGGTGAATTACTTGAGGTCAAGAGTTCAAGACCAGCCTGGCCAACATGATGAAACCCTGTCTCTACTAAAAATACAAAACCTTAGCCAGGCATGGTGGTGCGTGTCTGTGATCCTAGATACTAGGGAGGCTGAGGCAGGAGAATTGCTTGATAGAACTCCGGAGGTGGGAGTTGCAGCAAGCCAAGATTGAGCCACTGAACTCCAGTCTGGGAGACAGAGTGAGGCACTGTCTCAAAAAAAAAAAAAAGTCTAAGTGAGAAGATAGCAAAGAAACAACTACAGAAGCTCCTTCTTAACCCAAGGCAATAGTTCCAAGATCCCTGGTGGATGATATATATGACTTTCAATCCGAGAACTGAGATAGCTACTAAATGACTACTAGGGAGATAGTGTGTACAGCATGAAGAAGCTGATCAAAGTGAGGATTCACGTCTTGGGCTTGATGAAGAGGGATGGCATGATACTTCATCACTCTACTCAGTACAGCACATAATTTAAAAGTAATAAATTGTTTATTCCATTTAATATCTTTGGACTGCAGTTGACCATGGATAAGTGACACCTTAGAAAGTAAAAGTAGAAATAAGGGGTTACTATTATAGAAAAACTTAAGAGAAATTATACTTATTGCTTGAATAGAGACAGATGAAAACTTTACTTTCTTTTTTACTTTAATTTCTTTCAAAATTTCTTAATTACGCGTCCAATATCCAGTTAATTCCATGTCTACACTTAAATCTAAGATGTTTGTGAATTAGCAAACAGTATAATCTCTACACAGTCAATGGAAAGGGAAATTATAGAAAAAATATAATTAGTGATTGTGAGCTGTCCAACTGTGAGGCTACACAATAAACCATCAACACATATCACTTACCTTTTCAAGTAAGTAGCCAATGACTAAAAAGCCTTTTCCACCCAGCATCTGTTCTTGCATGGCTACTGAACTTTTAAGTAGTTCAACCAGGAATGCCAAAAGAGTAGCACTGCATGTAAAGTACAGATATCATTATGTAATCATCACATGTTTGTTATAAACATAGTGTTCCATTTCAGTATTTTATTATGCCAAAAGATAATAACTATATTCAAATCTAATCTCTATTTTACTGATAATGACTATTATGGCTTATATTATGCAGTAATATATTTTCTCATAAGCATGAGAAAACTAGTGTTGTCCTTTACAAATTAAATATAATAAACTGAATCATAACTGTATAGTTTTTTTACATTCCAAAGTAAAACAAAGTTTATCTCTACATATATGTATATGTCTGGCTTCAAGTAAACCTAAGGAACATATACATATCATTTTCCATAATAAAGACAGTATCATAACATTCTTTTGAATAACAAGCTATTGTAGAGAATTTTAAATATACATGCAAATATTGCTTTGTATTAACAAGCCTATTTTTAAATAAACTTTTCATTTAGACCTATTCTTCAAAAACACTTTGTTAAAAAATAATCCAGAGAAATATGCAACATGTCACATATGTCCAGGTATGCCCTCAGAAAAGTTCATGAGAGCAAAGAAATGATTTATGTATTATTGAAATGAAAACTGACAATTACACAATGTATAAACAAATACATAAAAGCAAACAAAGAGGTGTCAGACAAAGATTAAGCACTTGATATATGTCTTTTGAATTAAGAAACAAAATAAAAAGAAATGATTGCATTGAATTAAGCTTTGATAATGTTACTTCACAGTTACACATAATAATTTTAACCAGCAACACAGATACATGAATACAGTATTCTGAATAATGGAAATACATATTCCTTTATTGTACATGCTTAATGTAGTTCATAATAAATTACTATATACCAGATTTTATCAAGAATTAAAATAGAATCAATTAACAATGTTTGTAATATACCCTAAATTACCTATTTATATCCAGAAGAAAGGGTAAAACGACAAATTCCTAAATATATTTTAAATGTATAAGTACTCATTCTTACAATAATTCAGACAATTTGGTAATATGGAAAACTTGAAAATTATTAGAGCCCAAAAGGAATCTGAAATTATTCTAATTTCTGAATTATTCTACCTCTTCCAGTTTCAAAAGGGATGACATTATATTTTTCTCATAATGTGGCTACTTTTGTTCAAATCAGATGTGTTCTCATAACAAGAACCAATAGGAAAATTAACATTATTATAAAAATTGATAGTTTAATGAACTACATGATATCAGCTGGAAAAAAATATAGTATCTAGAAACAAAGTACTTCATTACAGGAAATTAAAATTCAATTATATTAACTGACCCTGTATCCTTAAACCACAAAAAATGTAAACTATCACAAATCAATGATATCCTTTTACTTTGTCCTTAAGCCAAAGACAGACACTTACAAGAAAAATACAACTGCCAAGGAATCTCTTGGGAATTTTAAAAATCTTTCTGTAAAGAAGCACAGCTATTAAGCAATCTAGTCCACGTGAAATGAATTGAATAGTCAAGGCCACTTCAAATTGCTAAGTACTATATTACACATAACACATCTGCCTAGATGTTTAAAAAGAATAAAGAAAACTATGCATAGATATTACACAATTTCCTAATCTGTTCGGAGAATTCTTACATACACCAAAGTTAGTGGTTTAGGGAGAAGATGGATTCCTAAACATAAGCACTGCCAAAAACAAAGACTAGAAGTGTCTCACAAGGGTCCCTACGGTACATGAAAAAAGGCTAAAAGTATTTCTCAAAGTAAATCACCGTCCTATGTAGAACCATATAAAATTGCAAGCATGACATGGATTTTCTCATTCTTTTATGTCAGAATAACTACTCACTCTCAAACATCTAATGAGTTAACTCAAACCTCTAAACACAGTGGAGTTCCATTACAAAAACAAAAATATTAACATTATTATTCCAAAATCTTAACACGGTACTCTGCTATCCATAAAGTGTTAATTTCACTTCAATATTAACCATGACACCAATTGAAATGTCAAATGCATTCACTAACAAAATTAGTTTTAATTTATACCTAAAACCCAATGCAATAGCAATACCACAACTTTGCAAAACAAAACAAAAAAATCTTTACAATAAGGTATAATTGACATGGTGGACGTAATAGTAAATAGATGGCCATCTTCGAAGAGGTACATTTTCAAACATAATTTAACAAACTTACCAGTAACTAAAATGCATCGGATTGTTGCAGGGCTCACAATAAACTTGCAAAATTCTGTGTACTGCCATACAAAATTTCTCTCCATTCTTGCCTATTTCCAACTCCCCTAGATACAAAGGCAAATATAAAGGATACTTCAGCCCATTCCTATATCTCCTACATACCACTTCCTGTCTAGAACACATCAGTTCATCTGCAGAGGATCTAAATATATACTATAGGATAAACCAAAAAGCAAGTATCTGTGTCAGCCAAAACTAATACACACAACATAGAACATTCTCTTGAAAAGTATAGCAATGCCTAGGAACAGATTTTCAGAGAAGTATTTTACTTCATAGACAAAATGTATGCTGATGATTATGTCATGACATATAATTGCTAAACTTTTCAACAGACAGTACCATAACACATGTTCTATAAGCAGCAATTCTACTTTAGGAATGGATAAGAGTTTGTAATCCTGTATCTTTTTAAGGAAAATGATGCTAATAACCTATTGTGTGTTTTTTCTTAAAAATAATTACCATCTTGTAATTCTTATCAGCTCAATTTAAGTTAGAAAATAATATTTATTTCAAGTATCAGATTTTAAAGGGCTAGACCATGGGAAAAATGAAAGAAATAGTATAATAATACCTCTGACAACTTAGCATATTTATCATTTCTCCAGAGCTTTTTGGTCTTTATTGATAAAGAACACGACAACAGTCGTGGCCCACAAATACCTGAGAATATCTATTAACTATGATTTATTATAAATCAAAATTATTTATATTCCATTAAAATTTAAATATAGATTTTGACTTATATTACTATAACTTTATCCATTTCAATTTATATTTAATTTTTTAAAATAACTAATATAGATAACTCATGCAATCTGATCCATAACGTTTTATTATCTTTGAGGTACTTTCATTATTTGAATTCAATATATCATAGATACACCTAATTCAAAACTAAAATGATTAAGAGTGAATATATAATCCTAAGTTCTGTTCAAAGGTAGCTCTCTGAAGACATAAACTGACTATTCAATTTGGCTTTTACTGAAAAAGCAAAGTACCACAGATAGATTGGCTTTTTAAATAAACATATTTTTATTAAGAAGACTGAAACTACCTTACATCAAAAGTAAAGATTCCCCTTAAAATCTAATATCTCTTCCCCGTTTAAAAGAATGTTGCAAAGTAATTCATTAAGTAGATTAAGTTCCAAACAGATTTATGGTATCAATAAAGGGAAAAAAACCTTTTAACATTTTCAAAAGGTTTCATCGCTTAAGCCTAATTTAGCACTGAAATACTTTAAAAGATGATTAAAATTATGTAAAATATTTAACATCATAGTTTCTATAGTATTTCTCTCACTATAAAACTCTTCCTAAATGAGAGTGATCATAGCAGAAATAATTGATTCCTCTGTACATTAATCAATTCAAGTCCACACCCAAGACAATTTTGCATCCAAGATAATTAAAAAAAAATTCACAATAAGTTATAAGACTTGACTTCCTTCACAGTTCAACATTAGAAAGGGCTAAACCAAACGTTTCTAACTCCAGGTACATTTAGCAGTCACTTTTAGACAATGCCCTCATGAAGATGTGATCTTAAAGAAGACCACTGCCTGCAGCGGCAGTGAATGCAGAATGAAATAAGAAAAATTGTGAAATGCAACACAGTAAAATACAAGGACAGATGGATACATAGTGTAGCACATGAAATCACTAAGTCTTCCCCTAGCCATGAAATCTCTTCTCAGTAATTGCTACCCTTTCTCATCCTGATATAAAGGCAAGGCAGCCTTATAAAGTGAATTGCTACCACTCTCATGGGTATTTAAGAGCATTCCTTAGAGGCTGTATTAAAAGTTAGGCTATTACTCATTTATATCTTCCTTTGTCTTGTTAGAGATTTTTAATTTTATCTTTTATAGCTTATTTTATTTCTGACAAATATATTTTAAAAACAAATTATAAAAAAGTGCTTGAAATGTGTTCATTTGTCTTCTGAAAGAAGCAAAATGTTAAAATTTCCATTTGTAAAGAAATTCATTCTAAAACTCTTATAGTACTATATGTTAGTATATAGTATGTAACAAAATTTATATAGTGTGAGATCAAAACAACCTCTTTATTTTAGTTCCTTTCATATATTTACTAAAAGCATTCAAAGGTAAAAAAAATAACTTTCAAAGCCTAATAGTACTGCATTTTAACCCCAACTGACATACCACCCCTTACAGCACACTAAATGTCCTAGTCCCTTTATGAAAATGTCCTGGACATTTTACAAATGGCAGCCACCAGTACAGTAAATATGGGCAGATGAGTGCTTTAGAAATTTAATAATGTAACTTCCTAATCCCTCAGGAGAACGTAAGTTCTAAATTGGTAAGAAAAATTAGAAACAGGTCATAATTACACATGGATGATCTTAACTATTTATGCATACTCTAATGCCCTTCAAGGTCAAAAGATATTTCTTTATCTATCTCTTTTTTATTTGTTGTACCATTTTGAGAATGTTAAATAGATACACAGGGTTGTATAACCACCACCACAATCAAAACATAGCCCATTTCCATCACACCAAAAAATTCCCATGTGCTATCACTTTTCAGCTTTATAGTCACACCTTCTCAATACCCATAGGCTCTAGTAATTACCTATCCCTTTTCTCTATCACTATATATTTTTATTTTTCAAGAATGTGACATAGATGGAATCATACAGTCTATAATCTTCTGAGTCTCCCTTAGTAATATCCCTTTTCAGCATATTGCCTCTGAGAGGCATCCAAATAAGAATATATATCGAGCCCATTCTTTTTAGTTGATGAGTAGTATTCCACTGTATGAATGGCTGTACCACAGTTTATATACCCATTCATCTGTGAAGGCATTTAGGTTGTAGAATAGCAATTGTGAATAAGGATACTATAAACATTCACATAAAGGTTTTTGTGTGAACATGATTTTCACTCATTTCTCATAAATAAATATCCAGGAGTAGAAAGGCTAAACTATACAATAAGTGTGTGGTTAACTTTATAATTAACTGCCAAACCATATTTCAGACTGGCTGAACCTTTTGGCAGTCTCACCAGTAATAGGTTCTAGTTGTTCTGCACATTCTTGCCCATATTTAGCACAATAGCTATTTTTTATTGTACTAGGTGTATAATGGTATCTCATAGTTTTAATTTACATTTCTCTGTTGGTTAATGATGTTGAACATCTTTTCATGAACTATTTAGACACTCATATTCTCTTTGGTGAAGTATCTATTCAATTTTTTTGTCCACTTTTAAAAACTGAATTGTAGTCTTATTGTTAAGGATTGAAAGTCCTTTATTTATTCTTGACATAAATCCTATGTCACATAAAAGCAATTTGCTGTTATCATCCACCAGTCTGTATCATGTGTTTTCATTGCATCTTTAGCATAGCAAAAGTTTTTAACTTAGACAAAGTCAAAATGAAATTTATCCTTTTTTTTAGTAAATTATGCTTTTGTTGTCAAAACTAAGAAAGCTTTGCCTACCCTAAGTCACATAAATTTCCTCCTATGTTTCCTATAGAAGTTTTATTGTTTCATGTTTTATATTTAAACTTAGTTTTTTGAGTTAAGATTCATATAAATTGTGAGGTTTAGGTCAAGGCTCATTTGTTTGGCATGTGAGTATCCTTCCTCCATTAGACTACTTATGCACCTTGCCAAAAATTAATTGTCCATATATGCGTGGGACTATTGGACTCTATTCTGTTCCACTGATTAATGCGTTTGCTAATGCTACACTGTCTTCATTATTACAGTTAAAAATCCGTCTTAAAGTCAGGTAAAAATAATTCTTCCAACTGTATTCTTTTCCAAAACTGGTTTAGCTATTCTAGTTACTTTGTCATTCAACAAATTTTAGAATCATCTTGTCTATATTAATGAACATATTCAGCTGGGATTTTAATTCTTATTGTGTTTAATGTATCTACCAATTTAATGACATCTTTATATGTTGAGTCCATGAATATGATATAGCCCTAAACTTGGTCTTTGACTACTATCATAAGAAATATGTAGTTTTCAGCACACACATCCTATACATGTTTTGTTAAATTTGTGTCTCAGTTTGTAGAATTTTTGAGGCTACAGTTTCTTAAATTTGGTTTCACATTATACTTGTTAATATAGAGAAGTATGAATCATTTTTGTCTAAGAACCTAGTATCTTGTGACACTAGTATGCCAAACATGGCTTACTAGTGGTAAAATGTATGTGTATGTTATTTCCTTGACAATTTTCACATAGCCAATCATGTCATCTGTGAAAACAGGTAATTCTTTTTTTTCCTTTATAATCTCTACGACTTTTATTTCTTTTCTTACCTTATTACAGCAGCTACAACTTCTAATTTGGATTAGTTCCATGTATGCACAGGTCAGGGCTGCATTTCATTTAAAAATTTTATAGGGTTACTTTCTCATGTTCTTCCCTTTCCATGATATCCCTGATATTTTCAGTTCTGGGGCTCTTTTCAGTTCCCCTATCAAAATACTAGGGCTTTAGTTTCTCTACTCTGCAATGTACTTCTACAAGTCTGTTCATGTCCAGGGCCACTGACAGAAAGACAGGGAGATTAAAAAGAAAATGGTGTTTGTCCCACCCTCTTAGGACTCTAGCTCCACTGATCAAAGAAAAGTCTCTCTCAGAATGTTGGCTTCTATAGGCACCCACTGGTGATAAGAATACATGAGGGCTGGGACATGACAGAACAAGGTGAAGAAAAGAAAAATTAACAAGGCACTATGTACCAGAACTAGAGGATTTCTCCCAGAGTCGTCTCTCACTGCACCCTGGTGCACAATTCCAGGTTTTCAACGCATTTAGTTCATGTTGGGGGATAATGAAGAGGCAAAAAGTATAGTGAACTCACTTCCAGTTCAAAGGCACTGTGAATTCTGCTCTTCTTCCCCACTCTATCTGCTATTATTCACTTTTCAGAGCTCTGAAATAGCAGCTGCATGAATTCTGTCCATGTAAGGTATTATTCTTGCATTGAGTAGGAGAAACAGGGTAGACTGTGCTCACTCTACCTTAACCAGAATTGGAACTAAATTTTTTGTATTCTTACTGACTTAAATGAAGCTCCAAACTAAGATGACTCAAAAAATGCTTCTGAGTCCCTACATTTTGATCTCAACATACTAATTAGATAAACTTATTCAATATGCCCAGATGTTGGCAAAGAGCATCACTTCAGTTAAAGTCAAGTTTAATACTTACTACTATGTCACCACATCCCTAGTAGTCATCACATCCTTTCACACAAAAAACCTGTAATTCTGACCAATAATCATTGCAACTCACTAATTTTACCAGCTAAGAAATCAAATATGCTGCTGACAATGTTGGTTATTAACAATTCCCATGTCATATTCCTTCTTGTGTATACAGAAGACATTTCCTAACCCCATTATAGTTAATTATGTGACTAAATCAACTAAATGGTAACAGAAATCTCTTGTGGGTTTCAACAGTGAAAAGCTTATACATAGATCTCTAGTCCCTCTTCTTGCCTCCTCCAGTGAATACTAGCTACTCTGAAATGTGATGGTGAAACCCAAAACCTTAGATTGCTGAAGAAACTATATTTGATCATATAAACACTACATAGGCCTTTACTGTATAAACCCACTAAGATTTCCTGGTGAATTTGATATCATATAACTTACACTGATTAATACAACCAGACTTATTTAAAAAAAAAAAAAAAAAAAAACTTGTATACTACTATGTATTTCAGAGTCTCTTCTAGCCTAAAATCTAATTCTTATTTATCTTTCATATCAAGTACTCCAGTAAACTTGACCCAGAATACACTGGAAAAGCCAAATTCTAAGCTCTAGTAAAAATACCACCTTGCATTTTCCTAAGTAGAAGCTCTCTGGGATGCCCTGAGACCATATAGTTTGACAAATCCACATGTCTACGGCTAACCATGGAAACTGGATTATATCACAATAGCTCAACAACCATAAAAACTGGCAAGGCTGTCATCACAGAACCAGAAAATTGAAAGGACTTATCACCTTCCTAAACAACAATTGTCCAAAGTCCCTATGTTGAGTTTTCCTAATTATATTAAACCTGTTACCTTTCTTTTAAAGTATGGAATTATTTAGGGTACATTAGGGAGAGTCACAAGAACAAACAATATCCAGTTGCTTACTACAGTTTTCTCTTTAACCACATAGAAGCTTACTTGACTCTTAGATTGCATTTGGTAGCTATGGCTGCAATAATAATGGAGGCTTTTTCAACCTCCATATTAGATTCCTGTCTGACGCTAACTATGATAGGTGATACCTCAGTACCTATCCCAAATACCAAAATATTGTACCTTTCTAATGCCTAGAAAATACAAAGTCTTCTTCCTCTCTGTGTTACATTACCATTGGTGACCCATACCAACCCCTTTACTCCAATCTCCAGCTATACAGAACTTGACCACTTGATGAAAACCAACATTGTTTAACAAACCTCCTACTTCAAAATCTTCACCTCATCTCTAATGTAAATAAGTTACAGTACACAATATTCTCTGGTTATACCATTTCATCCTACATCAGGAAACAAAAAGTTTTATTTTGCCTTCTGAATACTCTGTCCAGGTATCTGAAATTGTATAAAAGTTGATGTTCTCTCTAAAGCATATATACATGCTTTTCACAAATGTCTAATTTTGGGCTGTAATGCTGATAGACGCTATGACTCCTTTTAAGGTTCTGAAGCTGTTCAAGATTTTACACAATCATATAATAAGAATTCCTTACCTACTATTGAAAAAAACCTCCCTAGCACATTATTTTGATGCTATTTTATGACATATCATTTACAACTTCCTTCTGCTGTAACTATTATAAAATTTATTGCTGACCAAAAGCAGTATGATGATGTTAATAGTGGCTCATGCTTCAGCCAAAGCTGCAGTCCCTTCCACCTCCAAATTCATACTTTTAATTTTGTACTGACTGGACTTCTCCAGAAGTTTACTCTAAAATTTCCTTACATAAGATTAGGTACCAACTTTGGAGGAAATACTTTTAAAATAAATAAGTTAATTTTTAAATATAGACATACACATGAAATCTTTTCCTAGATCAGTATCTTGAACTGTTTTCCCTACATTTTTTCTCTAGTAGTTTTACTGTTTCAGTACAAATATTTCATGATTAAGACCTCAAAAGTAAGACAATTATAACAAAAATAGACAAATGAGACTATACAAAACTAAAAAGCTTCTACATAGCAAAATAAACAACCAAAAGAGCGAAGAGACAATTTGTTGAGCTGGAGAAAATATCTACTAACTATTCATCCTACAAGGGACTAATATCCAGAATATACAGGGAACTCAAACAACTCAACACTTAAAAAAAATTTTTAAAGTGGGTTAAGGACATGAATATAAATCTCTCAAAAGAAGATACAGAAATTGTCAACAGGTATAAGAAAAAATATTCAACATGACTGAGCCTAAGAGGAATGGAAATCCACACTACAATGAACCATCAATTTACCCCAGTTAGAATGGCTATTATAAATAGAACAAAAAATATCAGATGCTGGTGAGGATCTGAAGAAAAGGGAACTTTTACACACTGCTGGGGGGAATGCAAATTAATACATCCACTAAGGAAAAGAGTTTGGAGATGCTTCAAAGAGTTAAAATAGAACTACCATTCAACCCAGCAATCCTGCTACAGTACTGGGTATTTATCCAAAGGAAAGGAAATCTGTATATCAAAGTGATACACATACTCACATTTTTATCACAGCACTATTCACAAAAGCAAAGCTATGAAATAAACCTAGGTATCAATCAACAGGCAAATGGCTAAGGAAAATTTGGCATATATGCACAATAGAGTACTTATTCAGCCATGAAAAGGAACGAAACCATGTCATCTTCATAAATGTAGATGGAGGTGGAGGTCAGGATGCTAAGTGAAATAAGCCAGGAACAGAAAGTGCCACACGTTCTCACTCTTATGTGGGAGCTAAAAAAATTGATCACATGGAGGTAGAGAGTAGAAAGATAGATACAGAGTCTGGGAAGGGTAAGTGGGTGGGAGGAGGAATAAACACAGGTTGGTTAGTGGGTACAAACTGATAGTTGGTGTAAGTTCTCATGTTTAATAGCAGTGTAGAGTGACTATAGCTAGCAACAGTGTAGAGTATACTTCAAAGTAGCTGGAAGAGAGGACTTAAAATGTTACCAAAATGGAAATGATAAATAATCAAGGTGATGGTGATGACCAAATACCCTCAGTTGGTTACTACACATTCTATGAATGTAACAAATATTCACATATACCTATAAATTTGGTAAAGTATTTTTATCAACAAAATAATTTTTCAAGAAAAGGAAAAAAATACTCTTAAAAACAAGTATCGCTTTACTCCACAAATTGCTGTTAGATATAAAAAATCTCCTGTTCTTTGTATATGAGTTGGCATAAAAAGCAAAAAAAAAAAAAAAAGAGAGAGAAGAAAAAAGTTATGGAAACAAAATTGTTAATATCCTCCAAATTGTTTTCTCAAATCACTCACGCATATTGTCATTCCTGCCATACTTGCCAAATGCAAAATGGAGATAAGCATGTTTAAAAAAAAAAAAAAACACTTGCCCATCTTGAAAGCCATTAATAAATATTTAGATTGAATTTGAAAGCCATTAATAAATATTTAGATTGAATTTGTTTCTATGAAAATAAGTTCAAAAAATAATATATGTATTTTATCAGGATGGTTATGTCAATTCATTCACAAAAGCTGTCATATCATATTTAACACCTAGATTCAGAATACCCCTGCTCATTAATAAAGACATTGCAAAGGAAGTGTCTAAAAGAGATCAACAACATTTTCACCATAAATACCACAGAAAATGCCAAGATAGAATTCAAAAATAATAAATAGCTAGGATTTGTACAAAAATTAGGCTCTAATAGGCAGATGCTCATAATCCTGATGAGATATACAACCAGTAAAAAAACAGGACTCCTGCTATTCCCCCGTGAATTACTGAGGGCAAGGCACACAAAACTTCCTTCTAGGCCTTCCAGCAGCAATTCACACTACAAAACATTTATGTATACATATTTCATTCGATGTTTTCAATCATAAAGTAATTCTGTGAAGGCAAACCTTTTAAGAGGTATAAAAAGCCCTACTGATGAACTTGGATGATCAATGCCAGCATCTTTGGTCTGACATTGGATCTTCATTAAAGTTCCATCAAGACTTGCTGGAAGGGGTCACACGTGGTCCTATTTACTACTGCAAAAGATACCAAAGGTACCAAGTCCTGTATCCCATTTCCAACTATAAAAATATTTGGCAGCAAATAAATTTATGTGCCTAATACCTGACTTCCACATTGATTTCACAGGAACCAATCAGTGCTAAACTTTTTACCCTTTGCTTCCTATTAGTACTCATCTACTAGAACTCCTTATGTTTCTAAACCTATTTAAGTCCAGTCTTCAACTATATTAATGATGTGCTAACTAGTGTACTTGGCTGAGTTACAAGTGGTACATACTAAACACCCAAGCTGCCGTGAGGCGGCTTTACTCCCAAAAGGACAATATATGCCCTCCTCTCCCTGGCAAAAATATTTTCTTCTTCCAACTGAGCCTTATTGTGACATGCCCTCCAATTTCAGCTTGGACTTTCTCATAAACAATATCTGGAAATAACGTAATTAAAGGTAGAGTTTTTGCTCATACTTCTTTGTCAGAGAAGATATCAATCTCCTTTTTCCATTAGATAAGACCCCATTCAAGTACCTGACAACTATCCTCAATAAAGTCATGTCAAAATGATCCTGCAAAAGGCTTCCATGTTTCTAAATATTGGATCTATTAATAGGCACCCATAGGCCACCAAGGGAGAGATCCTCAATGATATCACCTGAATTAATATGTACGACAGTTGTACTAGGAGAAACAAAAGTTACCTGTATGTTCTAGATATGGAACTAAACACTTTTTTTAACTTTATATATTACATGACCCCTACACTCTCTTGAGAAATTAAGTTGAAGGTACCACCTCAGAATCAGGCAACTATTGAAAAGGGAGGATTGTGTTGTTCTAAAAAGTGCACAGTGCAGAAAGAAATAAGCATCTGTACCCATACTTTAGAAATGGGTACTATTGCTATTATAATAATATACTACTACTACTACTTCTATAGTGTGGATATCCACAGTACAGGAAATGTATCATTCAAGCCATGCTGTATGTCTTGACTCTTCCTGTAGAGAAAGTATAAAACCACGACGAATTAAGCGAAAATAAATAGTTGTAAAAGGTCCCTATCCCATGAAAGACATAAAATTGTAAGGATCATTTTGGAATAGGTTAATAGTGAGTGACCTAACCTACTTTCTAGAGTAAATACAACAAACATGGCAGACTATTTTCTATGTAGCTTAACAAATAAATTTATTCTAACCATCAAATGAGGAATATGTGCTTTCTTAGGTAAAAATATACCATCTATGGATTCTACATGAGACAAAATATCCACACTTTTATTAGTATACTATACACATTTTTATTTAATATACTAAGAAAAAAACTGCCAAACTACAGTAGACCAAAAACTGAGATTTATATTCTTTACCATTTAGTTTTAAATAAAACACTTTCTCTTTAAAGCTTACATATTGGGATTTTGGTTTATTGAATGAATATTCAGGTTTCTGGCTTTTAACAGTGAATGATAACTCTACGTTGTATAATCTGCTACTTTATACTAACTGTTGTTTTATGGTTCTCTTCCCATCCCCTATTGTATTATATTTTTAATTTTTACTTTCTTCAGTAAATCCAAAAGAAGGCACATACACTGTTTTTAATTCAACAAGAGGAATTTTCTAAAGGAATTAGAAAAACATTCCTTGTTGTTTCCCACGCCTGATTTTATATCAGAACCTTCAACAATGTCTGGCAAAAATAAAAAACTTGGCCATCATCTCTAAATTCTAATACTATTGTCTCAATGTCACCCTTACGGTATTCTGCTGTTTCATAAAGGATAATTTTTTACCTACATTTTTACCAAAATTTTCTTCTGAGTTCCTCCTAGTAGGTAATTATTATAAGTCTGCTTGCCTCAAGTCTTCAGGATATGGGTTTCCTTCCTGTGCACTGTAATACTTTTTCATAAGTCCCACGGGAGATTGCATTATTATACCCAATTATTGACTTTCATCTCAATAAGAAGGTTGTAAATCCTTGCCCACGGCCAAAAGATTTGCATTCCATCCCACTTCCAGGATACATATTTTACAATCCATTCCCCTCACTGGAGTTGGGCTTGGATGGTGATTCTTTGGCTAGCAGATTGATTATGACATTCATCTTATTTGACCAGAAGGTACAAGAGCAATTGCATTGTTTAACTTAGACTCTTGCTCTTCTTTGTCACAAGAAAAACATATGCCATCTTACAGCTGATCTTTCGATCTAGGAGCCAGAATGAGAAGACACAGGGAACAGAGCACAACTAGTCATGAGCAAAAAATTAACTTTTGTTGTTTTATGAGCTACCAGATTTTGAGGTTATTATTTACTATAGCTATAACTAGCAAACGCTGGATAATATAAGTTCTATGCTGGTAGGTTTCCTGTGCTGATTATTAAACAAGATCTGTACAAACAGGGTACTGGCCGACAAATAATTGGGTCATTTGGTATACAGATTGCTATGGCTCTGCTTATTGCCCACTTGCATGACGGCAGACACTCCATATCTATTCTGAAGCCAAAATCCAGATGTAAGTGCACAGAAAACTTCTTTATTCAGCAGGCAGCGAGACTCCAAGATACCTTAAATATTCTGTTAAATCCTCTCCCTAATTTACTGACATTATAAATCCAAGGCCTACAGAAAAATTCACAACCATACACACTGTTGCTGAGGCTGTCCCTATTTGTAGTACCTTGTATTCATCAATACATGTTCCAGAATGTCCCTGCTAGCATTTTCCATTCTTTGTCCTTATTGCTATATAAACGAATTTGGGTTTAGAAAGCCTATCAAGAAATGTGACTACAGAAAAGAAGCATGACCAAATCAGATGCTGACTTTGTTCTGAGGCAACAGGAAACCAACGAATGACCACAGGTGTGAAATAATTAGATTTGTATTTTAGAAAGATAACTCTTCCAGCCACTGAAAATTACTGGAAAGGGGCAACAACAATTACTGGATATATACTAGCTGAAGTAATTAATTAATAATTAATAATTAAACTAAGGCAGTAGCAATATGGACGGAGGGGAAAGGGTAGTTTTGTGAGGTATTTAAGAAGTTATATCAATAGTTTATCATGATGGATTGTATATGGAAAATATAGGAACAGCTAATATTTTAACTATTCAAAGGGAGGAAAGTGATGAGTTCTCTTGGGGTTCTAATTTAAGAGACTTCCTGGAGACAATGTTCCTCAGTAACATTAGAAAGCCAAAGCAATAGAAATTGGGTGGAGAAGTTTATGAATTTTTATTTGAGTCATGTTAAGTTTGAGATATTTTCCACATGGAAATATTCCATTAATGGTTTGGCTGTATGAGCCTAAATTGAAAGCAAGCTAGAGAAAAAGCACTGGAAGTTGCCAGCCTAGGTAGTGAGACAGTGGACCTAAAAATTTGAGTATCACTAGAAATAAAAGTCAGTAAAATTACAATACTAAATTACCTAGAATCTCCTTAGTATGATTTATTAAATCTTAAAAATTTCCTTCATTACATGTTATGGTCATCAATCTCACCCCTGAGAGTAAAAGGGATTAAACACTTGTGACAATCAGTATCACAGCTACCTTCTGTTAAAAGTATTCTGGGTTTCTGAGGATAAATTATGAATGTTCAGGCATGTGGCAATATGCTTTGTAAAGGAAAATAATATTTATTTCAGTTTCGGAGTGATATCATCATACCTTTACGACTGTCATAAAATCAAAATAAGTGAAGTAAGGTAACATAAGGCAGTTAAAAGAAATAAAATTTATGGCATGAGTAAAATAACAATACTCCTGTCAAACGTTAAGATTGCAAAAGTAAAGAGAACAGAATGTGGACATGAAAACTAGAACAAAATTAAGGCAACAAATTTAGCGAAGCTGTGTTCATGATTGCCAGAATTTCTGCAAGAAACAATTTGTAGTTAACCTTATTGCCAAAAAGATGCCTTTTTTCCACAGTGGGAAAGAGGAAGTGAAGGGTCAGATAAAGCAGAAACGTTGTATAAAACAAAGGAAATTTTACAGAGAAATATTAAATGTTGAAAACTGAACAACACAAAGTATTATAGCATCAAAAAGTGGCAGTCGCTAAGTTTAAAAAGAGGAAAAAGCTATATGAAAATTAAATGTAATATTTCCCAGTGTTTCAGACAGAATAATGTATTTTACTTTTTAGTACCTACAAATTAATTTGCATTTACTTTACTTAAATCTCACTTATCAAATTATTTCATTTTTCTCCTCTAATAGTATTAGTATAAGTACATCAAATATATTTTTTATGTCTATATTTTACTGCAAAATGTTTTCAGTACCAATTTCATAATTTTTTTTTTTTTTTTGAGATGGAGTCTTGCTCTGTTGCCAGGCTGGAGTGCAGTGGTATAATCTCGGCTCACTGCAACCTCCGTCTCCCAGGTTCAAGTGATTCTCCTGCCTCAGCCTTCCAAGCAGCTGGGACTACGAGGTGTGTGCCACCATGCCCAGCTAATTTTTGTTTTTAGTAGAGACACGGTTTCACCATGTTGGCCAGGATGGTCTTGATCTCTTGACCTCATGATCCTCTGTCTCAGCCTCCCAAAGTGCTGGGATTATAGGCAGGAGACACTGTGCCAGCCCAATTTATTAATTTTTTTAACGGCAAACAAAGAAATATGAATCTTAAGACATGTTAGTGGTATATTCTTTCTGAAAAGTCTGAAGTAAATATAACTATGTAAACTATAGCCTGATACAAATATTTGAAATGTTTTTAGCAACTAAATTAATAATTATATTCTATATATAAGAACCACCACCTCCGTAAGAGAAACAATATTATAAACAGGTACTAATTTTAATTATTTTGCCTATTAAAAGAATCAAATATTATTTTTTAAGTCAGATTAAGTTGGATTGAGTATGTAATAAAATTTTAACACTGTATATATATATATATATATATATATATATATATATATATATATAATAGACATTTTTCTGAACTAAAAATCAGGAAATATGGTCAGATAAAGGATTTTCGTGTCACTTCTAAGTATATAAGGAAATCTGGTTAAGGCAGGTAGACACTGAAATATTTAAATTTTCCAGGTAATTCTGTTGCTTTACATATTACAATAGTACTAATAAGAACATTAGGATGACATATTTAATTATTAAGGGGTTGCTTAATTATTAAAGTGGCTGTAAAATTCACATTAATTACTAGAATAACTGATTAATTAGCAAGATAATATTGAGAAAAAAAATTGTGATTTAAGTTCACTAAACAAACTGAGTCATAAATATTCACACTACAAGAGGACTGTTAATATAAGATTGTTGACATAAATGCTTTATGGGATTCTCTAAACATTTTCATATCTTACATGTAAGATATGAAATTCTAGCAAACAAACTGTATTTATTGTAATTTTTTTTTTTTTTTTTTTTTTTTTGAGACGGAGTTTCGCTCTTGTTACCCAGGCTGGAGTGCAATGGCGCGATCTCGGCTCACCGCAACCTCCGCCTCCTGGGTTCAGGCAATTCTCCTGCCTCAGCCTCCTGAGTAGCTGGGATTACAGGCACACGCCACCATGCCCAGCTAATTTTTTGTATTTTTAGTAGAGACGGGGTTTCACCATGTTGACCAGGATGGTCTCGATCTCTTGACCTCGTGATCCACCCGCCTCTGCCTCCCAAAGTGCTGGGATTACAGGCTTGAGCCACCGCGCCCGGCCTATTGTAATTTAAAGAAACACTTTTCCTAGAAAAATATTCATATACTTAAGAGAATTTATTTAAATTATTACTTGAGATTTTTACATTATAAAAATTATCATAGTTTATAATAACATTAAAAATAAGTTTTAATTTAAAAATTGCATCTAACTAATACACTACTACTCATGGAAGAAATTAAAAAGAAAACTCAATAAATGTCAACTATGTACCAGGCACTATGATAGATAGTTTACATGTCTTATTTTAATTCATATTACAATCAGATAAAGTTGGCACTTATTAAAATCACTACACAGCATGCAAAAGTGATTCTCAGAGTGGTCCACAGCGGATAAGGGCTCTAGAGTCAGGCTTTCAGGATTAGGGCCCTGGTTCTGCCACTTATGTCTCTG
This sequence comes from Sapajus apella, assembly GCF_009761245.1. Lineage (NCBI taxonomy): Eukaryota > Metazoa > Chordata > Mammalia > Primates > Cebidae > Sapajus > Sapajus apella. Next base: position 8,734,129 of record NW_022436972.1, on the reverse strand, counting down.
TGATCTTGAACAAGTTATTCAATTTTTCTCTTCTTCATCAGCAGATAATTAGATGAGAAAACATGACTGACAAAATTCAAGTACACAGAGATTAAAAAAACAAAACAGTGGCTATCAGGGAAAAGGGCAGCAGGACTTGGAAGTGGGGAGATGTAGGTCAGAGGAAATAAAGTACCAGGGAACCTACTACATATAATGTACAACATGAGGACTATAGGTCACAAAATTATATTTTATGTGATTTATAATAAGTACATTATAGCTGCTTCCCTCCCCCCAAACATAGATAAATATGTGAGATGACAGACATGTTAATTTGTTTCACTATAGTAACCTTTTTACTATCTGTATGTATCCCATAACATCACGTTGTATTCCTTAAACATACAGAGTAAACCTTATTTTTCAAAAATAAGTGACTAGCACATAGTAAATATTCAATAAATGTCATATACCACTAGTACACACCCATGAACATCCCATCACCTAACATCAGATAGTGTAAAACAGGACAGGGATTTGAGCCCAAATTTGTCTTCCACCAAAAGAACACTTATGCAGTGTATCACATTGGTCTCTAATCAAACTATTCTCTTTGTGTATTTTTAATTGTTTAATATACACAACTCAATTTATACCTTGTTCCAGAAGACATAAATTTTTTGCAAAGCAAAGTTGTCTTAGGTCACACAATGAGGAAGGTTTTATTTTGTACCGCCTATATAATTACCCATGTTCTTAAAAAACTAACAATGTAAGAATAGTATGTACTCAATACAAAGATGTATGTACTCACTAATATGTACTCAATAAGAATGATATGTACTCAATGTATATAATCATCCAATTCAAAGGAAAATAAATTTCTATTTAATTTCTTGAGTCAATTCAGACACAAAATTCAAAAGCTATGATACTTCAGGGATTGAGTTATGCTCAAAAAATTAATCACACACACAAAGTCGAACTAGTAATAAATACTAAATTCAAGATTTGAACCCAAGTTTGTCTGACTTGAAAGTCCACATAAATAATAACTATAATAAGTGGCCTTCATAATTTAAAAAGCCACAAAAGTTATCCAGCAAAAAGTAAAGCCATCCTTGAAAACTCCAGAAAATAAGGTTATTCCTTCAATAATTCTGGGGGTTTTTGTGATTCAGTGTCTCACTCTGTTACCCAGGCTGGAGAGCAACAGTATGATCACAGCTGACGGCAAACTCTGCCTCTTGGGTTCAAGTGAACCTCCCACTTCAGCCTCCCCAGTAGGTAGGGCTACAGGCACATGCCAGCATGCCTGGCTAATTTTTTCTATATTTTTTTTGTAGCAATGGGGTTTTGTCATGTTGTCCAGGCTGGTCTTGAAATTCTAAACTCTAGCAATTAACTGGTTTCAGCCTCCCAAAGTGCTGGGATTACAGGCATGAGCCACCATCCCTAGCCAGTAATTTTTTTTTTAATTCTAAATCCCCGATATAAAGTAAAAACTCATCAAAGTTAATAAAAACAGTGTAGTAGTGCCAACAGAGGTAAGGCTTACAGAAACACTGAAAAGTTTCATTAAAAGGTACTACTTAGTAGAGAAAAGTATGTGGAAGATAAAATGCTTCAGCTTGAAACACAGAGGCCAGAGAAGTACCTTATATTGAGCTTAGCTCCATTTCTCAAAAATGTAATTAAAAATTAGACAGTACTGCAACTTTCAATCATCTATTTATTATGCAAACAGGTTTCCAAAAAAAAGAGTACATTAAATTTTCTTTGGAAGATTTAAATACTTCAAATTGATTATCCTTCATCTAGAACGATTTATTATTGACTAACAAAAAGATAATAAATCCTATTTCAAGGTCCTATTCATCTATATGAACTGATGATATAGCCATAAAACATAAAATTCTACAACCCCTGAATAGCCATGAATCTGTATTTTTCAAACAGAGGGAGAAATCTCACTTAACAGCTTGCAAAATGAAAGAGTATTTCACTGATGCACATACTTTTCTATGACGGTCCCCTATAAAACATTAAATAACAAAAGGCTGTATCACGAATTCACACAATTTTCTGTACCAAAGAGCTATCTCAGATATTAAGGATACTGAAATTATGAAAAAGTAATAGATAAGAATTCAAAATAGCACATATCTAAATCACAGGGTAGACTGGGATTAAGTATGTGTTACATTTAAAGAGAAGAGTAGCATTTTTCCTATTGTACATTTTCTATTTATTGGCTCAACTATAAACAGGATCAGACATAGTGGCTCATGCCTGTAATCTCAGCAATTTGGGAGGCCGAGGCAGGTGAATTATTTGAGGTCAGGAGTTTGAGACCAACCTGGCCAACGTGGTGAAACCCTGTCTCTACTAAAAATACAAAAATTAGCTGAGCGTGGTGGCGGATGTCTGAAATCCCAGCTACTTGGGAGACTAACGAAGGAGAATCCAGGAAGCAGAGGTTGCAGTGAGCCAAGAGATCACATCACTGCACTCCAGCCTGGGCAACAGAGTAAGACTCCAACTCAAATACAAAGTAAATAAATAAACTAAAGACATCATACACATCACTGAAAAGGTTAGAATTAGTTAACACAGGGAAAAGGTAGAATGAATGATATAAAAGAACTAAAATCAAAATGAAAATAGGTATGCTTACTCCTCGCACTATCTTTTATCTCCATGATGAACTAAATACAATTTATATACCAAAATGTAATATATATATTAAATGAGCTTTGAAGAAAGACAGTAAAAAGTAACCATGTGTCTTGAATGAATAAACAAGATAACCTGTTACATATGGTTCTAGCAATAACATTTGATAATATATGTATTTTATATTATTTCATAAGAAATATTAAAATTATACATGAATTTTTCTACTGGCTACTTCATCTACAACTTCTTTTCATAGTACTGACTAGATTTTAAATTACTGATCATAATGTGTCCTAGTTCACTGAGTTGATAAATAGCAAAACATTTTGAATTGAAATACAGGACTGAAATTTAAAGTTCAATTTTTCCACTAAGCTGATTTGCCTTCCATTTAGATTATTTAAGATCTCACAAGCGAAACAGTATCACGGCAGGACATAACCTCAGGATTCCTTTTCACTTCAAAGCTTTTTACTTTCAAAACTCCAATCTTTACACTACATTGATATAAAAGAAAGCAAGACCCATAAATGGGAGGTGAATGTTATAAATGTACAAATCTCAAATCTATATTTAGATTTACACTTTATAAAAAGATGTTCCAAAAACAGAATACTATTAGAAACATTAAATGGAATTTTATTAATAGCTAATTTAGATAATAATTATGAGAAAAATCATGTATTACATTTCATTATACCTTAAATTTTTCCCATACTTTCATTCACTAGATTTGTCATCAATTCAAAATTGAATAACCCATGAAAGAGCTCATGTATATGTATATATACTAACAAAGCACTACTATTACTTTTGTAATAAAAATTAATGCTTATCTATATAACTTGTCCATTAAAATCCCCAAGCATGGCAGTGTATGTAGTCAAAATAGTTACTACAATTCATTTTCAAATTCTTATATACATAACTCTAAGATATAACATTAAATTAGAGTCTGGCATGTAACTTTTTTTTTTAATGAAAGAGAAACTATAAAAAATGCACATGACATCACACTCATTAGAAGAGATTTACTATTTACATAAACATGGATTTGCCAATGGTTAGATTTGGGTCCTCAGACATAAACTATATATAAGTAAGGGCTGATGTAAGTTAATATTATGCTAGCCTTATGCCATGACAAAAACACTATAAAATAATGCCACTTTAAGATATAAATTATGTAGTTGCTAATAAATATTATTCTTGTGAATAATTTTACCCTAGTAATTTTCTTCAACCTGACAGGGTTTTATGGCCAATCCAAACCATGAATATTTGCAAAGGATAAGGTCAGGATTAATATTTTCCCCTCAACTACATGTTATACTCACTATGCTATATTTGGTAATAATTTTCTATTTATTATTAAGAAAGGTATTTCTTTATGATCTAACAACCTAGATGTCAAGGGTTGCTTCATTTACTATGTTAATATCTATCTGTATTAGTTCTAAAAACCTTTTACTAGCACTCTAAAGACAGAACCCAAATAATGTAATACATTTACACAGCATTGAGTACATCAAACATAATCTAAGTGTATAGAAAATATCAGCAATTGTACATGCAAAGAAAACTTACCAGACAGTTGTTTCCACCTGACTGTCATTGAGTTGCCGATTATCCAATTGGGCAAAAAGTGGAAAAAGCACTTGAATCCCTCCAATTGAATGAATTGCACTATGAATTGAATGTGTTACTATAGCTTTCACATCCTACGTTCAAAAACAAAAATGTTTAATTAAACTTCTATAGAATATTTTCATCACTATTTCCTTGTTCCAAATACCTTTATAAGAGAATTAAATAATATAGTTGGACATTTTTAAGCCTTCAATTATAATTTTTATACACACATAAGACAAAAATGAATATCTTTGCTAATCACTTTTAAATTTCAAAACTTAGGCTGAAATATTTTTACACTGAAAATATAAAGTTAAAAGCACACATTATTTTAAAATCAGAAATACCATTGATGAATTTACAGACAAGTAATTTTAATGTTGGAGAATATCAGTAATACATTCTTAAAGCAAAGTATGTTTTTTATCTAACAACTAACTTAGTTAATTGATTTTATTTCAAAGAACATATAAGATAATAGACATGATTGATTTCCTACTAAGGAGACAAGGCCAGCGTAAGTATATTGCTACAGAAAAGACAGATGTTTAAAGTTTCACTTAAACTGCAAAAGCGAAATAAGAAAAAAAAAATCACAGATTTATAGATGAGCAATATTTGATAAATAAAGATACTGTCAAATGCTGAAAAGAACATGAAAACAAAGCCACAATTCACTCACCTGGAGCATTAGAGCATGTGGAGAATGAACAAAAATTGATGCATTTTCTTTTGGTGATGATTCCAGGCAGAGCTGAGCATCAGTGGCCTTAGCATTATATGTAAAGGCAATGCTACTTGCAAGTTTCCCATCATACAAAACCTGTTTATGATGTTCTGCCAAATGAATATCACTCTCAGATTTAAACTTGAAGGTACTCTGAAAAAATAAAACTAAGGTAAACACTCTTTGTAAAAGCAACAATTAATACTCAAAAGTTTTAAAGCAGAGAAACATTTACAAACTACTTCTGTACCTTTCATGTGTCAGGGACTATTCAGTGGTATTACTCAGTTATTCTCACTTCAATTCAATGAGAGTTAAGTTTTATTATGCTAATACAGATACTCAGGTTATTCACTTTCTAATGTTAAGTTTTTTATTACTGGCAAAATAATTTCATTAGAAAAAAAAATCAAACCTGATATTATATATAAATAGGATTTTACCTGCATATATCATAGCATAAGTTTAATTTTTCTTGTTAACACTTTAAAAAGTATTTATGTAAATAAACAGTGCCGGGCACATGAATTACTTATAGAGAAAAATGAATATCATCTGAGGTTGTAAAAAAATTAACATGCAAATATATTCATATCTTTACTAAAAAGTCAATCAACCTATAAAATACCAATGCTACTCAACAATAATATCACAATATATGTACTAAACTCAGAAGTTTGTTAATACATGTTGTTACTTTTTATGAAAGACAGTATCTAAACATAAGCCAGCTGCAACAAGAAAAGTATTGTTAGACTTGGCTAAAACTGCTTTGCAGGTATGAATCTAATAATGATAAATAATATTTAGCCTTTGCAATAATCACAATATCAGGATTTTTATTACTTTACTTTATAACTCTAAAAACTGAATGTTATAGAAATTAAGATGTAGAAAGGAAAGGGCCAGCATGTAATTCTAAGTCTTCTGATTTGTAGTCCATATTCAATGTATCGACAGTGAAATCATCTTATAATCTGACCCTGTCACTATCTTTTTGATGCTTAGGAAATCATTTAGCTGATGTGTCTCCAATTTTCTTACTCTAATGTTATAATGAGGTCAAATCAAATGCCCCAAACTCAAGTTCTTACGAGAAGCACACAGATACATATACAAGATATGCATATAAGTGAACTGGGCCAGATGAGGACTTCCTCAAACTAGAGAATGTATGTCCTTTCTAAAAGTGGCCCCTACTCCTCAACTCAAATGAACTGTTCAGTGTTGCTAGTTCTTCCATATTTTTCAAGAGAAACATAAAATCTGAATTTTTATCGAAAATCACTATATTTTAAAATTTAATTCAAACATTTTAACACTGTGCAGGGAAACATGTCAGATATTCCTTCTGGACTAGTGTGTATTGTATTGTATACACACTATGTGTATTGTATAGTGTGTGTGTGTATCTGGACTAATGTGTATTAGATACTGTAGACACTATCTAATACAAAATGAGGCAAACCATTATTATAAGGCATGTACAAGAGCAGTATGCATAATTAAAAATTTGTGTATGCTGTATCTGAAGTATTTCATTGATTATTCTTTGTTTGAATGAGGAGGGTGGTGTTATCACTATAATGCTTAAGAACTCAGCATACCTGCATTTAAAAAAACAGTGACTGAATTAAATTACTGCAAGGTATGTTGTTAAACACTGAAATCAGCTTTCTGCGTCTACATTTTACCACTGCTGAAACATTTGTACATCCCCTTGTCTAGAACAAAACTCTTGCTTTCATTTTCTTCATACTGCTTACACTGGAATTAACAAGTTTTAATATATTCTCCTAAAAGGTTTAAAATCATGTTGTGGAAATGTAAGACGTTTAATAAAACCTATTCTTATTTGGAAAAACATTGGTCTTAGTTTATCTGAGTCCATGATAAAAAGACCACACTCTATTCTGTCTTGCAGGAGGAAAATAAGTTCATATAATAATTAATTGAATCTAACACCTTCAGGTTTAAAAACTGTGTAATGTAATTAAAATAACTATAAACATAGAATCCACTAAATAAAGATAATTTTCTTATCTTCCCTCATTT
>NW_022436972.1:8606286-8726954 GCF_009761245.1 Sapajus apella | reverse complement strand
ACATAGAATCCACTAAATAAAGATAATTTTCTTATCTTCCCTCATTTCTAGTATTAGGTTATTTCTATGTCTTTAAAATGAAATATAAAGGTGGATATGCGGAATGGCTAACATCTGTAATCTCGGCACTTCAAGAGGCCAAGGAGTTTTCGATCAGCCTGGGCAACAAAGAGAGAGACCCCATCTCTACCAATTAAAAATTAGCCAAGCATGTGTCACATGTCTGTCATCCCAGCTACTCAGGAGGCTGAGGCAGAAGGTTCACTGAGCCCAGGATTGTGAGGCCACGATGAGCCAGGATCATACCACGGCATTCCTGCCTTGGTGACAGAGGGAGATCCTGACTCTAAAAAAATTTAAAAAGAAAAAAGTTGTATATGAAAGTATATTATTATATAAATATGAATATTTATTATATTATTTCTTTCAGAAGGTTTTTCAGAAGAATTATTATATAAAAACTATATGAATAAGACAGGGATGAGAATGAGGAGTGATTGCAAATAGGCAGGTGGGATCCTTCTGGGGTAATAGAAATGTTCTAAAATTAAATTGTAGTGGCGTCCACACAACTTTGTAAGTTTATCAAAAATAATTGACTTCTACACTTAAAATTAATGAGTTGTACAGTATGTAAATTACACTTCAATAAAACTGTTATAATTATTTTAAAAGAAGAAAAGAAGGTATGAATATCTTGTGCTAATTACACTCAAATGAGTACAGTATGATGCATGCTTTTCAAAATGGACCACTTCAGCATAACAAAGAAGGTGGTGGAAGCAAAGTTGTACTAAGTTAATGAAATAACTCCAGTGGTAACTGAATCTACAGAAACAAATGAAGAGATTCATAAATGATAAATCAGAAGATTAATATAACAAAATCTATAAACATATACTGTATGTCCTTTCTTTTCTCAGCTTCTTTAAAAGGCACGATTGTATGAAGTAATAATTATAATAATGTCATGTTGGGTTTGTAACATATACAGATATTACATGTATAACAATAATATCACAAAAAAACAGAGAAAACAAATAGAGCTATATAGAAGTAACACTTATATAACTTACTAGAATGAAGTTAGTATAAATCTGAAGCTGATTCCCATGATTTAATATGTACATGGTAAGCCTAATGCAATCACTAAGGAAATATTTTAAATGAAAAAAAATTATTTTAAAATTGAAAATGCTACATAAGAAAATAAGCACATAATCCAAAGAAATCAGTAACAAAGAAATAAAGGAATAAATAGAACATGAGACACAGAGCTAACAAAAAGCAAAATGGCAGATATCAATAATCACATTAAAGATGAATGAAATAACCAATCAATTCAAAAGGCAGAGACTGTCAGATTGGGTAATAAAATGAGATTCAATAACATACTGTTTACAGAATGCTTAAAGATAAAAACATATTTAAAGTTAATAAAATGTGAAAAATATCAAGAAACCACAAGAAAGCTGGAATGGCTGTGTTAATATCATACAAAATAGACTTTAAAACAAGATATACTACTATATATTAAAAAGACATTGGATAATGATAAAAAGGACAATCCATCAGGAGGATACAGCAATTGTAAACATATGTGCACTTAAACACAGAGCATTAAAATACTTGAAGAAACATCTGAAGAAATAAAGGGGAGAAATAGACAAGTTAACAATAATAATTGGGCACTTCAGGACTCAACTTTCCATTCATAAGATCAAGGAGGAAACTGAAGATTTGAACAAAAACCAAATGAAACTAACAGGAATCTCTAGAACACACCACCCAAAAACAGCAGAATACACATTCTTCTAAAGTACACATAGCTCGGCTCAGTGGCTCATGCCTATAATCCCAACACTTTGGGAGGCTAAAGTAGGAGGATCACTTGAGGCCAGGAGTTCAAAACTAGCCTAGGCAACACAGCAAGGCCTTGTTTCTACAAAAATTTAAAAATTAGGCACAGTGGCTTGTGCCGATAGTCCTAGCTACTCAGGAAGCTGAGGCAGGAGGACCATTTGAACCCAGAAGTCTAAGGCTATAGTGTGCTAGGAATGTACCACTGCACTCCAGCTTAGGTGACAGGAGAGACCCTCTTTCCAAAAACAAGTACACATGAAACGTTCTCCTGGATAGATCAAACTCAGGTCACAAAACAAACCTGAATAAATTTATAAAGACAGGTATAATACAAAGTTTATTATCTGTCCAAACTGGAATATTAGTAATCAGTTATATAAAGGAATTTGAGGAATTCACAAATATGTGGAAATAAACACATTCCTAAATAACCAACGTGTCAAAGAAGAAATAATCAAAAGAGAAATTACAGAATACTTTGAGATGAAAAAAGGCAGAAACACCAAAATATAAGCAGTTAAGGCACTTAGAAATTTATACCTGTAAATGTTTGTATTAAAAAAGAGGACTTCAAATCAACAATCAAACCTCCCATCGTATGACCCTGGAAGCAAAAAGCAAACGAAGCATAAAACATACAGAAAGAAAAAAATAAAAAGAATTATGAAGAACTTAATGAAATAAAGAATAAGAAAACAACTGTGAAAACACAAGGAAATCAAAAGCCAGTTCTTTGAAAAGATCAACACTACTAACAAGCCTATACCTAGACTGATTAACATGTTAATTATCTCAACAGACACACAGAACATATTTGATAGAATCTAACACTTTTTATGATAGAAAGCACTGAACAAGCTAGGAGTAAAATAGAACTTCTATCTACTGAAAAGAGCATCTGTAAAAAACCTACAGCTAACAACATAGTGCAATTTGTTGCAGGATATCAGAGCATAAGAAGGGTAGGAAGGGTAGGTAGGAGAGCTGCCCAGTTAATAATGTCAGAATTCTAACAAAGTGATAAGCATCATCTGAAACAAGGATGAGGCAAGTGAGCTGTGCCTTGACATGACGTTTCGAGTAGGTGAGAGGTAAGGAAGGTTATGTACACTAAACATTTCTCTGTGTATCCCTACACAGAGAAGGATGTGAAGGCATCTGCCTGAGAAGATGGCAAACCATGGGAGGCAGGTGGATCTAGAGTGAGAGCTGAAAATCATTAATTTGGTATGTGGCTTGGCATGTAGGAGCCTGGGCAGGCAGAGGGCGGCACCTTCATGGTGAAGGGTTGGGGGGTATCTGGCTCAGGTTGTTGTAGTCCGAGGAGGATGAGAGAACATGCACAAAGGAAAGCAACCAGGCTAGGGAAGGCACACCAGCAGGACAGGGAGCACACTGCCTAAGGGAGTGAGCCCGGATGGAAGAGTTCTAGAGAGAGGATAGCATCTGAATAAGAGGGCTGCTCAGCAGGAGGTAAAGACACCTGGGGCTGCAGAAGGATGGGGAAGGCATCAGTTCAATAGCCTAGCTTAGTGTATTGTGCTAGAACTGAGGAAGGGTTAAGAAGGCATTCATGAGGGGGTAGGAGGTAGCCAGAAAAGGAGCCAACACCTGCCTCAGGCAAAGAGGGCATCCATATGGAAAATGAAGGGAAGACTGAGAAGCTGTTTGATTCATCATAATGTAAATGCAGTAAACTGAATCTTTTCACTATAAAAGACATTATGTAACAATTAGCAAAATTTTAATGGAGTCTGAGAATTAAATGGTAGTAACACATCTACACTAACCTCTTGATTTTATACTACACAATAATTATGTAAAAGAATGTTTCTGTTTGGAGGAACATAATATTCAGGATTGATGGAGCATCATGTTAGTAGTTACTCTCATGGCTCAGGAAAAAAAAAACTGATTGGCATGGTGCGTGTAGCTTTACTGTAAATTTTATGTTACTTTTAAATTTTAAAACGAGAGAGAAATAAAGGAGATAAAGATTTAACAGAAAGTGAAATAAGATAAGTGATTTAAGAGACATATTAAAGATAAGCAAAGTAAATAAACATGCATAGTCAAGTCTCTGGAGAAGAAAATCAAAACAAGGAAATAGAAACTCTAAAAGTACAGTATAAGAACAATTTCTTAAAATATGAAAAGATACAAACTACATATGAAAGTGCACACCATACCTGAAAAGTTAACTCAGAATAACCACCACCAAGACATATCTAGCAAAAGTACTAATTCAAGGAAAAAGGGAAAAAAATCCTTTGAACATCTAACAAGACTAAGTGCCTTGTAACAGAGAAGATATTACACTGTAAACAGGCTTTCAATACCAATACTTCATGCCAGAGAAAAATTAGTAGCATATTTAAGACATACAAAGAAAGAAAAGGTAAGTCAGGGATTTTATAGCCAGGCAAAATGACTTTGAAGCATAAAGTCTCCTTACAAACTAGTATCAAAATGCATTTATCAAGAAATACTATTTCCATGAACTCTTCCTGAGGAATCTACTACAGAAAGAACTAAAACACAGACAGACAAAACGCATCAATATAAGGAAATATTATAAGCCTTAAACACACAGGTACTTATAGAACTATGACTAAATAAGAGTTGAGAGAATGGTATGTAATAACTGTATGTGCTCACAATGTAGATAATACTTTGTTTGCTGGGTCTGCCATGACAAAGAACAGAGACTTGATGGCTTAAACAAAAGTTTATTTTCTCACAGTTCTGGAGCTGTAAGTCTGATATATGGGTGTTAGCAAGGTTTTCTTCTGCAGATTCTCTCCTTCTCTTCCCTGTGTCTTCACATGGTCTTCCCTTTGTGTGTGTCTGTGTCCTACTTTCCTCCTCTCTATAAGGATACTAGTTATATTGCAATAGGGTCCAATAACCAAAATGACCTCACTTAATCTTCATAACCTCTTTAAAGACCCTATCTCCAAAAACAGTCACATTACAGGCTGCTGAGGGTTAGAATTTTAGGGAAACAGAATTCACCTTATAACATACCTCAACTATTTTAAAAATGGCAAGAGGGAGAATGAAAAGAACATATGCAAAAACAAATTAATTGCTTTCAGTAACTATAACAATTGGGCATTATTGGTATTGTTATTGAGACTGTTCTTTATGTATGATTATGGGAATTTGTAGTCTATTATCCTGGGTGTACTTGACAATTAGTATCCTCAATGTAGAGGAAAGGAGATTTAACTTCAAGTAGGCAAGTTAAAACACCACACTCTCCTGCTTTTTTTTCCCTTATTCCTTGCTCTCCTTGTCATTTGCCTTTGCTGGTTTTTCTGTATCTCTTCAACCTACAAACACTGGCTTTCCCAAGTACTCATTTCTCAGTTATGTTTTGTTTGAACACACTTCATTGGTACCTAAATCCAGTCCTTTACCTTTAAATCCTGTCCATATCCTGCCAATGCCAAATTCCTATCTCCGAGCAAGATGTCGCCTCTGAACTCCAGATTTATTTCATTATTCCATTTAGATGTCTAACAGGCATCTCAAACAACTATGCCCATAACCTATGTCCATAACCAAATTCTTGATCTTCTCTGCCAAAATTTATTTCTTCATAGCCTTCCCCATCTCAGTAAATGACAACTCAATCAGCTCAGTTGTTCAAGCTAAAATTCATGGGGTTACTTGCTCCTCCAGGTCCTCTCTTGCTCCCTTACCCCATATTCCCAGTGACAGAAAATCCTACTGGCACTACCTCCAAAGTATATCTGAAAGCTGACCTTTGAGAGTTGTAGATATTTTAGATATGCTTTATCAAAAATCTAATTGAGTTTCAACACTCTCCAGAACTCTTCACTAAATAACTGCAACACCTCCCTAACCAGTCCCCTATTCCCACCTTTTCCCCTTATTTGCCACAGTAACCAGAGTGATCCTTTTAAAATTGGTATCAGACCAGGACACTCAAAACTTTTCAATGGCTGTCCCTCTCACTCGAGCAAAGACAAAGTCCTAACAATCCTCTGAAAGCATATAGTTGCTCTCTGAATTAATCTTCTTTGGCTCTCCCCTTGTTCCTTCTGTGCCAGTCACAGGAAAACATACTCACAGTGTTCTTTAATCTGTGAAGTAAGCTTCTGCTAATGGCCTTTATTCTTGCTCTGGCATTTGCCCTTAAAGCTCTTCCCTCTTTTTTACCTACTTTGCGTGTCTCATAGCTCTTATCACCATATACACAATATTTTTCTTTTGTTATCTGTCTTCTCCCATGATGCTGCACAACCTAATTCCCCAAAATACAGGCAGGGATTTTTGTTGGTTTCATTTAATTGTTAGTTATATCCCTAGCAGATAGAACAATGCCCAACTGTTTAATGAAAGAATGAACAGATCAATTAGTGAAGGCTATTTATTTGTATTTAGTTTACCTGATCTATAGTAGCTCGCATTGATTTATTTTGTTTCTCCTTTCAATTGAGCCTTTGTTATCTTTAATTTGAAAGACAGGTATATAGCATATGCTGTGGGTAAATGAAATATTCGATACATATTTACCTAACATTCAAGAAAAAATATGAAATTTTGACTTTGTTAATTTTGTTTCAGCCATTGAATTGTAGTCAACATCATTCTATCAAGACACGTACAATACAGGAACTTTCAACTACATAGGTGTATTGATAGCCTCTCCCCAAATCTTTCTGTTAAGTTGTCATATGTATTACATTTATATAATCCTAATGATACAGGTTTTCTTCTTCAGTAATGACAGTCAAGTAACAACAAATTTCTTAATTTTCTTTCAAAAGACCTAAAGAATATTTTTGCTGGATAAAGAATGCTAGATTAGTAGATTTTTTTCTTCCTTTCAGAGCTTTAAGAATTTTGTTCCACCTCTATAGCTTCCATGCTTTCTGAGGAGATGTGTATAGATATTCAAATTATTGTTCCCTTATCAATGTCTAGTTTTCCTCTGCCTGCTTTCAAGATGTTTTCTTTATCTTTGGTTTTCCACACTTTGACTGTAATGTGCCTACTTTGGTTCTCTTTGAATTTATTTTGGTTGGAGTTTTCAGAGTTTCTTCAATCTACAAACGTAAGCCTTTTACCAAATCTGAGAAGTTTTCTATCATCATTTATTCAAATATTTTTTCTGGCTCTTTCTCTTATACTGTGCTTATTAGACATTTCAAAATTGCCCATATATCTCTTGGATTCTATTTTTTACCCCAATCTTTCATAACGCTTTTCAAAGTTTCTATCAATCTATATTCAAGTTCATTTACTTCTCTATTATATTAATTCTGCTGATAAGCCCATAAAGCTTATTTTTAATTCTGATACATTTTTCCCTTCTAGAATTGCCATCTGATTTTGTTGTATTTCATAGCTAATACTTTCTATCTTTTAATTCATTATAAGTAAATTTTACTCTACCTGACTAGTTATAATGGACCACATGTGATATTTCCAACATGTGAGTTATCTTAGAGTTGGTATATGATGATTTTCTCTTCCCTTGAGAATGAGTCACATTTCCCTGACTGTTTTCAGAACAAGTACTTTTGTTTTATATGCTAAATAGTGGGACTATTACTCTGTAGAGACAATATTGTTTTGAAATGTATTGAAATTTCTGTATTACAGGATGATTCTACTTGTTTAGATACAATTATAGACTCTCATGCCTCCTGTGTGTGATGTTTCGGATTTCAGCTCAGTTTTGAAACCTAACTTATAATCTATTATCAGTTTGCCATAATCATACATGGTATCAGGGGTGAGCCAGCGATCTGGACTGAGTTTTTTGAAATGTGCAATTCAGAACCCTTTCAGGCTGTCTCTTTTCTGAGGTTACCCATCAATATCCATACAGTACTGGTTGCCCCAGAGCATCTGACCCTAACTTTTCTGGACAGAAAGTTTCCTATCAAAGAAAAAAATGGGGATATCAGTCCAGTGGCAGACTGACTGTTTCACATTTTGGCTACCTTCTAAAGCCTGCCTGCCATAACCCTCAGATAGATGTTATCTGTATTATGTGCAGAGTTTACAAATGGTTATCTGTGAGAAGATCAGTTTGTTAGGAACTCACCCCTTCATGCAACTATTGGAAATCCTCTAAAGTGATTCTTAATTTTGGGAGTTGTGTTATGCTTTTTCTCTTATTAATTAAAAGTTTATTATGATATAGTAAATTATAAAAACCATTATGCTATCATTTTCATAAGTGAAGGAGAGAACTCAAAGCTAAATTTTCAAATATCTGGCAATGAAGACTAACTGCTTGCCACATAGGGTTAACATAACAATGAGAAAATATCTAGTAATAATTATAAAATATAAAACTTTGTTAAAATCTGATTTGCAAGCTTATATCAAAGAGCCACCTGATACACAAGGTTTTATAATCTTGAAGATATTAAAGAATCCCAAACAGATATCCATGTAAACTTATCTGATAGTAAATTTTACTATACTAGACAAATCTACAGTGAGACTTTCTGTATTTTAAATATTTTTCTGTATTCTGTATTTTATTTTCCAAACTGAATGGCTTATTAAGTTAATAAGTGATATTCTAAGTTATTCACTGTTTCCAGAAAATAATCAGGTACAGAATATTTACTGATAAGCTGCAATGCTCAAAATCAAACATTCCACAGAAGAAAAATTACCTAACACTCCAGGGACCAACAGTCAAAATCATCTGTGATGGGCTCCATTGAATACATAGATTGATGACATTATTTGAAGGCAGAATTAACTTATTTTATTAATTTAGAAGCCCCATTATGTTGACATGCCATCTATACTAAGCTGAGAATCATAAATATTGTCTGACCATTACAATGAAAGAAAGTTTCATGTAACTTAAGGCAATAAATATAAATACTATGTTATTATACAACACTAAGTGATTTAAATTCCATTTGTGATTTATCCAAATGTCCACTAATTATTATATTCTCCACACCGTAAGCCCTCTACCCCTTCACTTACAGAAAGTAACTTTACCAAGATAATTGAGACTATAATGTGTGAAAAACTCAGCTTTTCTCCTCAGAACACAATTTTGCATTCCTCCTTCCCTATATTCTCTGAATTTCTAAAGAAAACTTAATATAAAAAATTTTTGCTGAAGCCTGTCATGGTAGCAATTGTATTTACAATATTTACAAATTGAGAAAATGCATGTTACCTGTGGAATTATCATCAACCCCCACTAACAAGGAAAGTTGTTAGTTCTCAACAAAGCTGAGAACTTTCAAAACTTAACAAAATGTTCTGATGTAATGCCCAAATTGGCAAGTGTATCTCTTAAAAGTTCTGAGTTTAGGTACTCTACTGCGTGTTAAGACACTAAAGATATACTGTGTCATATGAGTTATTTGTATACACAATGACAAGGTTACTGCTCATTATCACTGTTGTTATACAAGAATGTGACAAGGAAGACGTGAAAAGAATGCTGCAGAGTTTGCAAACTTATTCAGGACAAGGTTTGCTCCTTTATAAATAGAAGAATTACAAAATTGCTGAATAGCCCTTTTCTTTGATGCTGCCAGGAAGCTCCCATCAATTCTGAAATTTCACATTAGCAATCATATTGTATTTATGATTTACACATTTGTATTTTATATTCTACCTTTTTATATTTCATTTGTCCCTCTATTTAATATCATTCTATTAGAGCTTAAAAAAGACACTTCAAGTATTTTATGAAACAACTCAAAGAAATAGGAAAGAAAAGCAGGCAGCATATTAATACAAAATGTGAATTACAAAAATATTCCTATGCAAGATCAACAATGGCAGAACCAGAATGCAAACCCAACAAAAACACCCATGAAAGAAAAAGTAGCTATGCAAGAACAACATTTCTAGAGCTAGCAAAAAAAATGATATGGAAAATATATGACAGCAAGTATTGTTACCTTGACATAAAAATAATAGCATAATGATTCAGTATTTTTATGGTTATTAAAGTCACTGAGAACAAAAAGATCTTGCAATATGGGTAAAATCAAACTTTCTCTCTCTCTGCCTCTCTTTTTCTCTCTTTATATATATATGACATAAGAAGAGAAATATCAATGCAAAAATACAAAAGCAAAAGAGGGAATATTTTTTAATGTTGACTACTCACTTTCCATAACACAATTTTCACATTAATTATTTAAATTGAGTTTAACAAAAAACAGCACTTCCATACAAGACAGGTACTCCTTCAGAATTATAAACACTTTGACTATAATTTGTAATTCTCTTTCAGTTCCAAGTAGTTTGAGACTTCACAATTCCCAATGTGATTTAAATAAAACCCTTATGTATTCCTCTGGCCGGGTGTCCTCCACATTTAAAACTAACTCACATATGTGCCTGCTATACCTTACCTAAAGTCTTCATTTGTAAAGTTTAAAAAACACAAATAATATGATAAATTATATTAAATAGTTTCGCTAAATGACTATACTCACTACTGTACCTACTTCCTCACTTACTGCAATTAAAGCAAAAATACAAGCTAAAATTGAATAATTTTAGGCCCATGCAATATTATCTTAGTTTCCTTCTAAATCTTTAACTCTTCTCTCCAAGTTACCAGTAATATTAACATGTTTTTTATTATGTTCACTATGTAATATATATATCAAAATTTTGTATTTCAAATACATTATGCAAAATAGTTTTATAAGATTATTTCAGAATTGTTAACAAAGGCATGCCATCATATTAGAAAATATGCTGAAGAATAAAAAAGGTTATAAAGAGAAAATAGTTGAGAAAAAAGCATATTTAAATCCAAAAGAAACATACAATAAAAACCGACTACATTCCAAATAATAGAAATGATTCTTAAACCATATTGAAGAAATATTTTCACTAAAAATTATATTATACCATGTTTTACATCAAAAACTCTCCATAGAATTTATAAAATTACAATTATTACTACCTTATATCCAGGTCCTAATTGATGAATTGCAAATATCTGTGCTGGGTTGAGCGCTTCACTGAACACATACACGGCACCGAGTTGACCACAGAATACCCTATTTGCATCAGCAGTTTCTGATGATCCAAGAAAGCACTTGTCATAGCTCTATTTTTAAAAGTTATAAAAAAATCAAATGCATTATTTTTAATGACAAAAAGGTTGAAATCCTTAAATCAGCCTTCATTATCATGAATAACTTAAAATGTAACAATAATAACAGAAGAAAGCATCAATTAAGACTTTATTATTTAAATAACAAATGCCAGTCAAGCTTTTTGTGAAAACCGATCAGTTACATGTTTTACATTTATGTTTAAGCAAACATAAACAATAACCGCCTACTCAATCTTCAGCTTATCACTTTTCAAATATTATAGTTGAAGGCAAAAGAGCTTATAATTATTTATTTACAAAAGTTAAACTAATTTTAAAACTCTAGAGATTGATCTGAATCAAGGGAATAACTGTTCTACAATTCAATCATGAACACAAAGGCTCTAATTTTTTCATCCTACTTTATATTTGAAATTATGAATTTATTCCTCTATTTCTCCACTAAGTAAAAGACACAAAGAAAATCAATTCCTTCTCATATATCAGTAGGAATTATACAGAATCAAATAAACAATAACACTAAAATCTGCTGCTTAAAGCAGATGGTACAATGCTTTCCACACGAGGAATTCAGCACTGAAGAACCCAAAAGCTTAACAAGATCTCTCCTATCTCTATTTCTTATACCCCACCCCCCACACCAGGGAAAGCAATCATGGCTCAGTTCCCTTCCCCTATCCCCACAGGCTATTTCACACCTTAGAACGAATGAGCAAGAATTATATATGTAAGAAATGCCTTTGGTACTTCAATAAAGTAACAAAAAAAAATTGTGGATGGGGTAAAAAGACAGAAAAAAATTAACGTCATTAAATACTCAATATTTAATTAAAAGTATAGGAACTTTATGTAAAGTATGTATGTATGTGTTATTATCTAGGATTCTCCACTTCTTAGAGCACTATTACAAATAATTGAAAAATCTACATCTTTTCTTTTCAAGATACTGTCTTATGATTTATAAGTCAAGAAGACCACTGGGATTTCTTTCACTCTATAATAAAAAGACTCTGGAGAGATCTCCTCTGGAGAGAAGATAGTAAGCAGAATTTCATCTGTGGATTCTAATTCTGAAAACAACATTCTATTAAATATTTATTGGTTGTGGCTCAACTATAAGTTTCCAGGGCAGAAAAAAACAACTTTTCCTGTAAAGGGACAGACAGAAAGTATTTTAAACTTTGCCAGCCCCACCTGGTTACTGTCCCATTCTTCTTTGATATTGTGTCTTAAAAAAAAAAAAACTTTAAAAATTAAAAGGCAAGATAATTAGCCCCAGCTTACACAAAATCAGCAACAGGGGGAGGGTCAGATTTGGTCAGCTGTAGTCTGCCAAGCCCCAATCCAGGGGACAAATTATGAACCACACACACAGTGCTAGTAAAAAGAAAGTAAGACAAGATAAGCAATACCTGCCCTTTGGGAGATGAAAGCCTAAAGAGATGCAAACAACTGAGAAATGAGTTTTTAAGAGGTAAGTTCTAATAAAAATCAGGTATGCTTAAAGAGTTGTATCTTACTGAGCTTGGAGGTACTTTAGCATTAAAACAAGCCTTTCACTTTGGCTCTGATGGGCCAGAATGTAGACAATTGAAAGTCCAAAGTAGAGAAACCGTAAGGACCCTTGAGGCTTTAATTCTAGAGGTCCTCTATCTAGAATCCAACTATGTCACCTGTTCCACCACTAACATACTGGTAGAAACAAATATAATCTCTTTGTTTCATTGCAGTATGCCATTTAAGTGATCTTCCTGCTTCTGTAATTTCCCTTCATAATATTATCAATACTGCAGGCAGAATGATACTTTAAAGATATAAGCACATATCACTTGTCTGCTCAAAATCTTCCAAGGATTTTTTAAGCTGAGTAAGTTGTGAAAGCTCAAGCTTAGCTTACAAAGGCCAGAATGATTTCTGCCTAACCTCATCTCTGAATATCATTCTGCTTCTTCCTCCCTCTGCTCCAGACCAATTGACTGCCTTTTCCTTGAACTTCCTATTCTGCCTCAAAGCCTTTGCATTCACTGTTCCCACTGAATAGAATAAGTTACCCACATATCTTGCTTGCTCAACTCCTACTGAAATCATCTCTGGACCATCTGGCCTCTCCCTTCCTTACACCTACATTTTCTGTAACCCCACTTATTTTTTTCCTCCATAGTATGTAACACTATATAATTAACAGTAGTGACTATATGTTATATTTCTGTTTAGGGCCTTCCTTCCATATCTAAATAAGGGGTAAACCACATTTTTTAGCAATTAATGCTGGAAAAAAACAGAATACTGGATTCATGGTTTTTGATCTAAAAAATTGAAAACTCTGGCCAAATGTTCCATTTTTCTATCACTAATCATGTCTTTTAGCAGCTTTTTTTTTTTTTTTTTTTTTTTTGAGGCGGAGCTTCGCTCTTGTTACCCAGGCTGGAGTGCAATGGCGTGATCTCGGCTCACCACAACCTCTGCCTCCTGGGTTCAGGGAATTCTCCTGCCTCAGCCTCCTGAGTAGCTGGGATTACAGGGACGCGCCACCATGCCCAGCTGATTTTTCGTAGTTTTAGTAGAGACGGGGTTTCACCGTGTTGACCAGGATGGTCTCGATCTTTTGACCTCGTGATCCACCCGCCTCGGCCTCCCAAAGTACTGGGATTACAGGCGTGAGCCACCGCGCCCGGCCAGCATCTTTCTTATACTAACTTTAATAATGAAAGAGTCATTTAATAAAAAGAATAAACTTTCAAAGTTTTAAGTTTCTAACAAACTATTTTATTATTCAATTCATATTGTAAAGACAGATCACACTCTCAAACACATTAAAACACAGACAGAAAAATAAAGACTTACATCATTTGTGTTAACATGCCAAGCCATATCACCATAAGATACCAGTTGTCCATTAACATAACACCGAATTTCACTGTTCCTCCATCGATTGTAAATGTGGACAATGCTGATCATGTACCACTTAAATTAAAAAAAATTAAATATATTAATATTTATGTTTGGTTATTATGGTCTAAAATGCAATTATAACTTTCATAAAACCGTACAAGAATATGCTGGCAGGACTAATAATGATCATCTAATACCACTTCCTCAAGGTCCCCCCTTCCCATCTCTCATTTCACAGATGGTAGAAGTGGCACATAAAGAATATTCATGGAGAAGAGAGAACTACAACCCCTTGATCTTCAGAGTGATACTCCTTCCACTATACCAACATCCAAAATTGCAGAAATGCAACTTATTTATGTTCCTTCATTTAAAATTTACATTGTGACAGGCGCTGCAGATAGCCGAGGCTGACCAGTTCTCCTACAATTTAAGAGCTAGTAAAAGAAATACACATGACAAAATTAAACAAACATAGAATTATAAATCATGGTGATTATAGTGAGCAGAAAAAGACAGTATAAACTGAAAAAGAATAAACTAGATTCTATTTTGGACTGCATCGTCAGGAAAGATCTGTCAAAGAAACAACATTTTGGCATTTACAGTAAGATTTTAATTAATTTCAATTTCACAATTTAGATTTAGTAAATCCAGTGATAATTATACATTTAATAACTTAATAATCTGTGAATATTTATTAAGAATCAATAAATGAGTTCACTGAGTGCCCAGTTTATATTTACTGGTTTCAGAAAGCATTTTAAGTATCTATTAATATGGATGATTTGATTTCTGAAACAACCTTTATCCTCTTGAGAGTTAACAGCCTAAAATAGAGAATGTAGAAATTTTTTTTCTAAAGTGTAGACAAATTATAAATGATTTATAAACATTTGAACAAGTATGCTTTCTGAAGTTAAGGGGGTAAAATTAGTCTGGTTTCTCTCTCCCACCAAAATATAAAATACAAACTTTGTTCTACAGATTATTTAAATATACTACTCAATTATTTCCTACATATTTTGAGAAATAAAAAGTTATAATAATAATCTTTAATCACTAAAATATTAGTTATTTCAAGGTATCTAAAATACTTATAGCAAAATTCAATTTTGTTCATTTCAATTTAGAAATTAAAAATAGGCTGGGCACAGTGGCTCATGTCTATAATCCCAGCACTTTGGGAGGCCAAGGTGGACAGATCAACTGAGCTCAGAAGTTCGAGACCAGCCTGGCCAACATGGTAAAACGCTGTCTGTAGTAAAAATACAAAAATTAGCCAGGCGTCGTGGCATGTGCCTATAATCTCAGCTACTCAGGAAGGTGAGACACAAGAATCACTTGAACCTGGAAGGCAGAGGTTGCAGTGAGCCAAGATTGCAGCACTGTACTCTAGCTTGGGTGACACAGCAAGACTCTGTCTCAAAGAAAAATTGTTTGCTAAAGAACTCCAAAAAGTCAATAATACAAAACAACAGTGTGCTTCTATAAAAGCAAAGTCAGGTCAAGCCATTTAGCTGTCTAAAATGCATATCCTGAGAGAGCCAATATGGCCAAATGGGAACAGCTCTGGAGTACAGTTCCCAGTGAAAACAATGCTGAGGGTGAGTGATCACTGCATTTCCAAACAAGTTTTTACTGCCCACAGACCAGAAGATTCCCAGGCCAAACAGTGCCATGAGTTTCCAGCATGACTGTTTCAGCCAGTGCTGTGGGTTTCCACACAAAACCTCATGCAAATCTGGGCGGCCATTTCAACTGGTACCTGGAATGCCTGGGAGACAGAGCTGCCCATTCAACTCAAAAAGAGGGGGCTGAAACAGGGAGCCAAGTAATCTGGCTTGGCGGGTCCCACCCCCACAAAGGCCAGAAATCTTAAAAACTCTGGATTGAGAGTTTCACAGCAAGTGCAGCTGGACCCAGAATGGTCCAGCTTGGTGGGGGGAAGGGCATCTGCCATTACTGAGGCAATCCACCACTACTTAGGCACTCCGTCATTACCAAGGCAGTCCACGATTACTGAGGCAGACATCCATTACCAAGGCAGTTCTAACGGTACCTCTGTAAACAAAACCATGAGGAAGTTCAAACAGCAGCTGGGCAGAGCACATGACAGCTCAGCAATACCTCTGCTGAAAGACCTTGCTGGGCAGGGCACCTCTGAAAAAAGGGAGCAGCACCACAGGAACTTATAAACAAAGCCCCACCTTCCCAGGACAGAGCACCTGGGAAAAGAGGCGGTTATGAGTTCCACTGCAGCAAACTTAAACGTACCTGCCCAGCAGCTCTGAACGGAACAACGGAGCTCCCAGCACAGCACTTGAGGTCCTATAAGGGACAGACAGTCTCCTCAAGCAGCTCCCCGGACCCCATATATCCAAACAGACACCCCATAAAGGAGAACTGAGGCTGATATCTGGCAGGTACCCTTCTGGGACAAAGACAACAGAAGAGGAAACCAGAAGCAGCCCATACTGTTCTGCAGTCTGTACGGGTGATCCCCAGGCAAGCAGGGACTGGGGTTGACCCCCAACAGTCATGCAGCAGAGGGGCCTGACTGCTAAAAGAAAAACCAAAAAACAGAAATAGCTTCTACATCAACAAAAGGACGTCCACTCAGAGACCTCAACCGAAAGTCACCAACTACAAAGACCACAGGTAGATAAATCCAAGAAGAATGAAAGAAACCAGTCTAAAACGGATGAAAACATCCAAAACCAGAATGCTTCTCCTCCTCCAAGGGATCACAACTCCTCACCAACAAAGGAACAGAGCTGGATGGAGAATGAGTCTGATGCACTGACAGAAACAGGCTTCAGAAGATGAGTACTAACAAACTTCTCTGAGCTAAAAGAACATGTTCTAATCCAACGCAAAGAAACTAAGAACACTGAAAAAGGGTTAGATGAAATGCTAACAAGAATAAACAGCTTAAAAAAGAATATAAATGATTTGCTGGAGCTGTAAAACACAACACAAAAACTTTGCAAAGCATACAAAAATTTCAATAGCTGAATCGACGAAGCAGAAGAAAGGATATCAGAGATTGAAGATCAACTCAATGAAATAAAACGAGAAGGCAAGATTAGAGAAAAAGGAGTGAAAAGAAATGAACAAAGCCTCCAAGAAATATGGGATTATGTGAAAGGACCTAATCTGCACTTGATAGGCGTCCCTGGATGTGACGGAGAGAATGAATACAAGCTGGAAAACACTAGTCAGGATATTATCCAGCAGAACTTCTCCAACCCAGAAAGACAGCCCAACATTCAAATTCAGAAAATACAGAACACACTACACAAAGATATTCCTCAAGAAGAGCAATCTGAAGGCAGATAATCATCAAATTCACCAGGGTTGAAATGAAGGGAAAAATGCTAAGGGCACCCAGAGAGAAAGGTCGGGTTACCTACTAAGAGGAGTCCATCAGACTCACACCAGATCTCTTGGCAGAAACTCCACAAGCCAAAAGAGAGTGGGGCCAATATTCAACATCCTTACAGAAAAGAATTTTCAACCTAGAATTTCATATCCAGCCAAACTAAGTTTTATAAGCAAAGAAGAAATAAAATCCTTTACAAACAAGCAATTGCTGAGAGATTTTGTAACCCCCAGGCCTGCCTTACAAGAGCTTCTGAAAGAAGCACTAAACACGAAAAGAAACAACCAGTATCAGCCACTTCAAAAATGTACCAAACGGTAAAGAGCATCGACACAATGAAGAAACTGCATCAACTAACAGGCAAAACAACCAGCTAGCATCAAAATGGCAAGATCAAATTCAGACATAACAATATTAAACTTAAATGTAAATGGGCTAAATGCACCAATCAAAAGACACAGACTGGCAAATTGGGTAAAAGTCAAAACCCATCTGTGTGCTATATCCAGGAAACCCATCTCACGTGCAAGGACACATATAAGCTCAAAATAAAGGGGTGAAGGAAGATTTACCAAGCAAATCAAAAGCAAAAAAAAGCAGGAGTTGCAATCCTAGTCTCTGATAAAATGGACTTTAAGCCAACAAAGATCAAGAGACAGAGAAGGGCATTACATAATAGTAAAAGGATCAATGCAACAAGAAGAACTAATGATCCTAAATATATACGCACCCAATACAGGAGCACCCAGATATATAAAGCAAGTTCACAATAACCTACAAAGATACTTAGACTCCCACACAATAATAATGGGAGACTTTAACACTCCATTGTCAATATTAGACAGATCAACAAGACAGAAAATTAACAAGGATATCCAGGACTTGAACTCAGATCTGGACCAAGTGGACCTAATAGACATCTAAGGAAGTCCCCACCCCAAATCCACAGAATATACATTCTTCTCAGCACCACATCACACCTACTCTAAAATTGACCACATAAGTGGAAATAAATCACTCCTCAGAAAATGCAAAAGAACGGAAATCATAAGCAGTCTCTCAAACCACAGTGCAATCAAATTAGAACTCAGGATTAAGAAACTAACTCAGAACCACACAACTTCAAGGAAACTGAACAACTGGCTCCTGAATGACAATTGGATAAACAATGAAATGAAGGCAGAAATAAAGATGTTCTTTGAAACCAAGAAGGAAGGCACAATGTACTGGAAACTCTGGCACATTTAAAGCAGTGTCTAGAGGAAAATATATAGCAATAAATACCCACATGAGAAGCAAGGAAAGACGTAAAATCAACACCCTATCATCAAAATTGAAAGAGCTAAAACAGCAAGATCAAAAAAACTCAAAAGCTAGCAGAAGACAAAAAACAACTAAGATCAGAGCAGAACTAAGGGAGACAGAGATACAAAAAAACCCTTCAAAAAAAATCAATAAATCCAGAAGCTGGGTTTTTTAAAAGATCAACAAAATAGACTGCTAGCCAGATTAATAAAAAAGAAATGAGAGAAGAATCAAATAGATGCAATAAAAAACGATCAAGGGGATATCACCACCGATTCCACAGAAATACAAACCACCATCAGAGATTACTACAAACAACTCTATGCATACAAACCAGTAAACCTGGAAGAAATGGATAAATTCCTAGATGCTTGCACCCTCCCAAGTCTAAAACAAGAAGTTGAAACCCTGAAGAGACCAGTAACAAGGGCTGAAGTTGAGGCAGCAATTAATAGCCTACCAACCAAAAAAAAGCCCAGGTCCAGATGGGTTCACAGCCGAATTCTACCAGCCATACAAAGAGGAGCTGGTACCACTCCTGAAACTATTCCAAACAACACAAAAAGAGGGAATCCTTCCCAAATCATTTTATGAGACCGACATCATCCTGATACCAAAACCCAGCAGTCTCAACAAAAAAAGAAAACTTGAGGCTGATATGCATGATGAACATAAATGCAAAAATCTTCAATAAAGTACTGGCAAACCGATTGCAACAGCACATCAAAAAGCTTATCCATCATGATTAAGTAGGCTTGATCCAGGGGGTGCAAGGCTGGTTCAACATACACAAGTCTATAAACGTAATTCACCACATAAACAGAACCAAAGAAAAAACCACATGATTATCTCAATAGATGCAGAGAAGGCCTTCGACAAAATTCAACAGCCCTTTCAGCTAAACACTCTCCATAAATTAGATATCAATGGAACATATCTAAAGTAATAAGAGCTATTTATGACCAACCCACAGCCAATAACATACTGAATGGCCAAAAACTAGAAGCATTCCCTTTGAAAATTGGCACAAGAGAAGGATGCCCTCTCTCACCATTTCTATTCAACACAGTGCTGGAAGTTCTGACCAGGGCAATCAGGCAAGAGAAAGAAATAAAGAGTATTCAGTTAGGAAAAGAGGAAGTCAGATTGTCTCTATTTGCAGATGACATGATTGTAAATTTAGAAAATCCCATCATCTCAGCCCAAAATCTCCTTAAGCTGATAAGCAACTTCAGCAAAGTCTCAGGATACAAAATCAATGTGCAAAAATCACAAGCATCCCTATACACCAATAACAAGAATAACAGAGAGCCAAATCAAGAGCGAACTCCCATTCACAATTGCTACATAGAGAATAAAATACCTAGGAATACAACTAACAAAGGATGTAAAGGACCTTTTCAAAGAGAACTACAAACCACTACTCAATGAAATAAGAGAGGACACAAACAGATGGAAAAAACATTCCATGCCCATGGTTAGGAAGAATCAATATCGTGAAAATGGCCACACTGCCCAAAGTAATTTATAGATTCAATGCTATCCCCATGAAGCTACCAATCACCCTCTTCACAGAACTGGAAAAAAACACCTTAAACTTCATATGGAACCAAAAGAGAGTCTGCAAAGTCAAGACTATCGTAAGCAAAAAGAACAAAGCTGGAGGCATCGCACTAAGTGACTTCAAACAATACTACAAGGCTAGAATAATCGAAACAGCATGCTACTAGTACCAAAACAGAGATATAAATCAATGGAACAGAACAGACGCCTCGGAGGCAATGCCACACATCTACAACCATCTGATCTTTGATAAACCTGACAAAAACAAGCAATGGGGAAATGATTCCCTATTTAATAAATGGTGTTGGGAAAACTGGCTAGCCATGTGCAGAAAGCAGAAACTGGACTCCTTCCTGACACCTTATACAAAAATTATCTCAAGATGGGGTAAATATTTAAACATAAGACCTAACACCATAAAAACCCTAGAAGAAAACTTAGGCAAAACCATTCAGGATATAGGCATAGGCAAGGACTTCATGACTAAAACACCAAAAGCATCAGCAACAGAAGCCAAAATAGACAAATGGGACCTAATTGAACTCCAGAGCTTCTGCACAGCAAAAGAAACAATCATTAGAGTGAATGACAAACAAAAGAATGGGAAAAAAATTTTATAATCTACCCATCTGACAAAGGGCTAATATCCAGGATCTACAAAGAACTAAAGCAGATTTACAAGAAAAAAAAAACAAACCCACTCAAATGTTGACGAAGGATATGAACAGACACTTTTCAAAAGAAGAGATATATGAGGCCAATAAACATATGAAAAAATGCTCATCATCACTGGTCATTAGAGAAATGCAAATCAAAACCACATTGAGATACCATCTCACGCTAGTTAGAATGGCAATCATTAAAAAATCTGGAAACAACAGATGCTGGAGAGGATGTGGAGAATCAGGAACACTTTTACACTGTTGGTAGGAGTGTAAATTAGTTCAACCATTGTGGAAGACAGTGCAGCAATTTCTCAAGGACCTAGAAACAGAAATTCCATTTGACCCAGCAATCCCATTACTGAGTATATAGATCCAAAGGATTATAAATCATTCTATTATAAAGACACATGCACACGTATGTTCATTGCAGCACTGTTTACAATAGCAAAGAACTGGAACCAACCCAAATGCCCATCAATGATAGACTGAGCAAGGAAAATGTGGCACATATACACCATGGAATACTATGCAGCCATAAAAAACAATGAGTTCATGTCCTTTGTAGGGACATGGATGAATCTGGAAACCATCATTCTCAGCAAACTGACACAAGAACAGAAAATCAAACACCACATGTTCTCACTCAGATGGGTGTTAAACAATGAGAACACAAGGACACAGAGAGGACAGCATCACACACTGGGGTCTGTTGGTGGGGGCTGGGGGAGGGACAGCAGGGTGTGGGAAGGCTGGGGAGGGATAACATGAGGAGAAATGCCAGGTATAGGTGATGGGCGGGATGGAGGCAGCAAACCACATTGCCATATATGTACCTATGCAACAATCCCGCATGATCTGCACATGTACCCCAGAACCTAAAGTACAATTAAATATATATATTTTATAATATAAAATAAATTAAAAAATAAAATGCATATCCCTTTTTAAGTTCTTTTCATTCCAGGTAATCATTAATTTATTGCAAACTAAGTCTTTCACTTGATTAGAAAGCAACATATATGTTAGTGCTGATTAAAATCAGAAAAGAAAACCATTAATATAGTCATTTAACAATTGTTTCTAAGTACTACAAAATTATCAAGAAGAAACCATAAAAAATGAGCTTGAAATAAATGTAAGGAAAATCTTACAGAATGTTACATGTGTAAGATTTAAAGTTTACATATATTACACCTTCACTGAGTTTGAAAATATTCAACCAGAATGCTATCTAAACAACACTGAAGACGCAATGTTTATATTCTGGAGTAAAATGTGTAGAAACTTTACATTTCTAAAGAGAAGAGACACAAATAAATGCCTATATATAGACAAAGATTTCTTGCTCAAAGACAGTTGCTCAAGATGAATACTAAATGTATTATTATACTTATTGGTATCCTTATTATAGAAAAGTACTCATTCAAACAATACTTACTAAATTCTTACTACTACAGATAACGTGCTGAGCAGGATTAATTTTACTTCATAACAACATGAATTGCGTTCTCAAGTTACTAGCTCTGTGGCTTTTGGCAAATTACTTAGCATATCTGAACCTATTTTCATCTCTGAAAAAGGGGTATAATAATGCCTACTTCGTGGATTTCTTGTGAATATTATAAATAGATAATGTATGAAAACTATGAAGAAAAGTTCTTGAATATTTGGTACTCATAAATAATACACCATTAACTACTATTTTATTTTCATCTACTATATCCTCATAATGAGTTTTGTTTATGCTAAAATTGATGATTATTTACCTTTCAGAGTCATTCATTCATTCAAAAAATGTACTGACAGCCTACTTTATGCCAAGTACCCTGCCCCAACCTTGGATCATGGGTATATAACGACAGACAACATATACGCACTCAAGGAAGTTTCACAAAAGAAACAATGAAAACAATAGAGAATATCTAAAATAGAGATATGGGAGTAATAAAAGTCATTACTATAAGTAACAGGGAAGGAAAGACAAATAGAGAAGAAAGACTATCATAGAAATATTCACTAAAAGAATAAATTGAACCATAAGACTAAGCTTGAAGGATGAAAAGGAATTGTTCAGTAGACAAGGGGGGAAAAAAATCCAGGAAGAATCTTTGTACAGCAGATGCTTGACAAAAATTTCCTCAGTGTATAGGTTTAACAAGAAAAACAAAAACAAAAACAGGCAAAGACCAGATTGTAAACAGACCTTTAAGAACCTGGCCTTCATTTTTTGCATAATGTGGCATAACTAAATAATTATGAGCAGGAATGTTAAAGGATCGGCTTCATAGTTAAGGAAAATAACTGGTAGCAATGCGGAGGTAAGATAAGCAGGCAAGTGTGGATAAACCTAAAACTGAAAAACCACTGCAAAGGTTTAGGTAAGACACCATAAGAGGCTGAGCTAAGACAAAAGCATTAATAATTTTAAAACGGGGATGGGAATTAACTAACAGAACTGACAGGAAGTGTTAACACATAAAAGGGGAGTCAAAGATGGCTTCCAATTTTCACTTAGATGGATAAGGGTACCATTAACTTAAGATAATTTATAGAGGAAAATTAATCAGATTTGGAATTTATCAAAGTTTTCTTTTGGCTGTAACAATAATATATGATAAAATTAAATGAATGATAAACGAATGGCACTGATGAATTAATGAACTGATCTGATTTAAGACCATAGAACTTATTTATAAGAAAAGTAACTTTTCTCTTTCCTTGGTACATCAAAATGTACTCTACAGACAATAGACACAAGTGACTTTTTGAATGGTTAAAACAAAAGCCTAACTTTTGACCTGATATACTTTGACTAATGAAAATAAAAATAAACTTGGAAACTCTGTGTACATAGTGATATTATGTATATATAGTGAAGTCTGCATTTAGTTTGATGCTCAAAAAGAAAATTGTAAAAGAAAGATATGACCAGGAATAAGAAAAAAAAAGATCCATATTAAGACTCCATAAGATTTACATTACGAATTGAAGTTGAAGATAAGAAAAGTACAGCATGATATCAATAGTAGCTAATTATGTGTGGAGCACAAACTACCTATTTGGTAATATGCTAATCATTTACATCCACCTTCACAAGTTCTAAAAGCTGGTAAGTGGTGAAGCTGGAAAGCAAAGGTTTTAATGTAAAGATTTATTTTTGAAAGGTCAGTAAATATCTTGTTGGGAAGGATAACAAGAACTTAGCTAGAGCATCTGTGGAAAATTAAGGAAAGGAAGAAATAAGAGAAAGAACTTATTTTGAATACTAAAACACATTAAAATCAAATACTTATGAGTTTTCAAGGTTTATGAGAACCTTCACAGAAGACTTTTAAAAATCCACATCATTCTCTCACCCTGCTCCTGTTTAGACCCCTTAGAATCACTGCATATTGAGAACTTTACAAAGGAGAATGTGTTTTCCACAAGCAAACAGTAAAGAAGAAATAAAATAGAAGTGAGCACAAATGAGTTAAAGTACTTTTTATTGGTGAATGATAATTTCATTGGTTATAACTTCACTCTAATTGTTTGCATGTATACTCTTAACTGTTTCCTAAAATTGTCTGATGAGAAAAATTACCTAGAATATTTGTTACAAATACATAATCCTACCATGAAAATTATAATACCAACACTCTGTACTTCTAATCAATTCCACTGAAATTCAAAATAATTTGGCACTTTTATCAAACTATCTTGTTCTCGCCTTAATTCTAACAAAATAGAATTTCCAGAGCAAAGGCAATGGGATTTGTATTAAAATAATCAATTTGTATTAAAAAATAAAAGTATACCATTATAATGAATGAATATATTTATTCAGAATCATTGCTGTTTAAACTATTTTCTAAGTATATCTTAATGAATTATTGTTAAATTGATATTCTTTAATAGAAACCACAATTGCTGCCTTTAAATATAAAGAAAATATTTTCATTAGAATCATGTAAAATCAAAACAAATTTTTGAAAATACCATCCAAAATAATATTTTTTTCTGTATAGGACAAGACACACATCAGATCACAAGCAACAAGAAAACAAACAAAAACAGATATAAAAAAGAAATAAAGACCTCACCCTCACCACATTTGAGTTCGTCATAACTGTTATGATAGTACCCTTAATCACAAAGGGTAAGGCAATATTTCTATTAGGAGGAGGCAGTATGCCCTAAAAAAACACTGACAATCTAACTGTCATATATCCAAGAAAGAACCTTGAACCTGCAAGGGGAACAAAGCCTTAAACATGTGTGATGGAAACTCTTATGCATTCTATCCTTGTTTTCTTTCCTTTGAACTTTCAGATGGTTCGTTACTCTGACACAAAAATGAAGTCTGGTACACAGGCAGGAAAATCTCTCTAGAAAATGCCACCTGATTATAAATGAATTATCTCTTATAATTCTAATTATATACTTGCACATTTCTCTGCATTTTCTCTTCAGAGCAGTTTTTAAAATGTGTTTTGACCTTGTCTCTGCTATTCTTTGGGATATTAAGTAAAGACACATTTCCTAAGCCAAAACTAACAATCGCAACATTCTTCTCCTTGAAGCTAGCATTATTAAAGCATCAGAAATTAACAAAACCTTCAATCTCAGGAAACAAGAATCAGAACTACTAGGATTAGGTGAATCTCCTACAAAAAAAGTATCT
Organism: Sapajus apella; assembly: GCF_009761245.1. Taxonomy (NCBI): domain Eukaryota; kingdom Metazoa; phylum Chordata; class Mammalia; order Primates; family Cebidae; genus Sapajus; species Sapajus apella. The sequence continues at coordinate 8,701,512 of NW_022436972.1, read as the reverse complement.
GTGCCTTGCTTAATCTCGGTGTTTAACATTTAACTTTAAAAAAAAAAGCCAAATATTTATAAATCCCTAATGCCTAAAATGGTGTCTGTTACTCAGTAAATAATAAGTATTTATCGAAAGAATGCCAAAGAACAGATAAGACTGAGATAATGAGGGAGTGTGAGGGAAATACACTATAAGAGAACAAAACACTGATCTTATAGCAGACAAAAATCAGATATAAAAGTAAACAGAAAATGCAGACAAGGGTAAGAGAAAACCATTAAAAGCATAGGAAAACCAGTGAAAGAGAATACTACAGAGGTCATAAAAGGTAAGTTAAGAATTCTGTCATAACAGGTGAGTTATAAAAATATTTACTTCTACCTACCTTGCGTGGTTGAAAATCGTATTTAACACAATGCTGAAAACCTTTTCCTTTGGACTTCAATGATGTGACTATTAAACAGTTGCCAACAAAATGAGCAGAGTAACCAACTCCTTTGCTAGTACGAAAACTGTAAGGAAAACTGAGCATAGTATAATATCCTCTGATAAAAAGAACTAAACACTAATGGCTATTAAACATTCTTATAAAAATCAAATTTATTTCTCTGGACAGTAGAAGGAGCTTAATATGTACAAATAAAAACTAAAAAAATATATAAAATGTACTAAAATAAGAAATTTAAACTAGGAAATAAAAGACTATGGAAGCTTTCAGTATTTCAACCTAAAATCTCAGAAATACATAAAAACAAATCAATTGCCAACAAAAGCCTCCCACCAAGTAGACTTTATCTACCTTTAAGGACCATTTGCAGTCAGCAAATACAGAACACATTTACACAAAGTGCATTTTAAATAACAACCTCCTCTCTAATTCTGGTATATCTTTTAAAATAGCTTACAAATTTAAAAAAAAAAAAAAAAAAGAAAAAAGAAACAAATTTGGTCAGAGTCAACTTTGATAAATAATGCAGTTGATGATGGAGCAAAGCAGTATATTTTTAGTTTAAAAAAGATGTAACTATGAAATACAGTTGTTTTCTTCTAGAGGAGCATTCCCCTGAGCTGTAAATTTAATCACCATGTAGAAAAATGTTTAATCATTGAAAAATGAAGGTACCACTGAAATTAATGTATGATCTCCCAAATGACCACTTTGAAGTCCAACCCCATTTATGTCTGAAAGTTCAGATGCTGATTTAAAACTTACTCTCATTATTATCCATATATAATATTTTATAGAACGTAGTAATAGCTCACATATTTCTATGCTCACATTTCTGAGCCAGCCATTATACAAAGAGCTTTAAAGATGATTCTCTCATTAAATCCTATGGGATAGGCACTATTACTATCCTCATTTTAGAGTTGAAGTACAGGGTGAATAGTAGGTGGTGAAGCCAGCACTTGAACACAGGTACTCTTATTTCGGATTATTGCAAGTATTAAATAAATTCATGTATGTAAACAAAATGTTTAGCATATAGTATGGCAATCAATGAATGTTTGATGTTCTTATTGGTAAGTATGCAGTGCTTGTGCATTACTGGAATACTAAAATTGCCAAGCTTTCACTCCTTACAGATCAACACATTATTGGGTTGATCAACTCATTCTAGTTGTCTACACTAAATAATCTTATAATTTCTTACATAGCTATTATTAAAATTTTTAAAGCACATTTCAGTTATGCTCATAGAACAAAGTAAGTAAAAAGATAAAATGAATGAAATCTGGTAAAAGTTTGGAATTTTTTTCAGGGACCAGCATTCCTCACTAAAAATTCCACAACTGATACACACTGAAGGAGACTGGGACAGAAAGTCTGTACCTTTGACTCTTAAACTGCAAATGAAAAAGAATGATAATCATGAGGTGGATGACCTAGAATCAATAGCAAAATAAATGCATACATACATACACAAATGAAACTAATTTACAGTGTCTTCATAGTTTTAGCATGTATATATTCTAAGTTGCCTTGAGACTACATATTTATAGAATTCAAGTACTTAAAGAAAAAAGTACTAAAATTAAACATATTACTCACCAATAAAGATAAGGTTTATCCTTATCAACATTAATGTTATTTAATGGATCCATACGAAACCAAGTATTTAAGGTGAAGCCATTCTGATAAGGCCACTTTGCAATAGGAGGCAAGGCAATTGCCTACAAGGCAATGAGAAAAGGTACAAAAGTATCAGTTAAAGGAAATGTGATAGTAGCTAAGGTCAAATATGGCTTTTGCAGATTGAAAAACAATCAAAGTATAAATATTATGAACAAATCTAAAAAATAAAAGCTAGTATTTTAATAAAACAATCTAAGTGCACCTAAATAGTATTTGTTGATTATAGAAGCATTCAACTTTCAAATACTCAGTGAATCAGATTTTATCTCTAGGTTACACAGGGGGTTTCAGACTATACTCCAAGAACTCCCCATCTAGTTTTATCAGCATACAGTCTCTTACACATAAGCCTCAGAGTTTCAATTTTCTATGGTTTATGCAAGGTTTTCAGTAGTAATCCATTTGGTTAAAGGAGATTGAATATTTAAAGCCAAAATGACTGAGCTCGAGAAGGTTAATGGAATCAGCATTGAAGAAATACAGATAATACTCATAATGCTAACAACATTGAAACCAAGAAAGGCAAAATATGACATTTATTGCTCAGAAACTTAACTGATATTTATAACCAAAAAGGATTCCGATCCATTCATAAGCAGAAAAGGAATCATATAAGTCTCTATTGAAAATAGCAATCAAATAAAATGTAGCCATTCTAAGGAATAAATGAAAAAGTAGCTTATTGTTTCACCTGACTTCAAGAAACATCTGAATGTATTTATTTATTTTCCTAGACTTTATCCATATTCTACATAAAAGATAATTACCCATTATGATTTTAAAATTCATCTGTTCCCCAAACAGATCCTTCATGTTGTTGATAATGGCCTTTCTCAAATACAACAAGGACCTTCCATTATCAAAAATCTCAGGTATTCAGGCCGGGCGCAGTGGCTCATGCCTGTAATCCCAGCAACTTTGCGAGGCCAAGGCAGGTGGATCACCTGAGGTCGGGAGTTCGAGACCCGTCTGACCACCACAAAGAAACCCCATCTCTATTAAAAACACAAAATCAGCTGGGCGTGGTGCTGCATGCCTGTAATCCCAGCTACTCGGGAGGCTGAGGCAGGAAAATCACTTGAATCCAGGAGGCAGAGGTTGCAATGAGCCAAGATCACACCACTGCACTCCAGCCTGGGCAACAAGAGCAAAACTCCATCTCAGAAGAAAAAAAAAAAAATTCAGCATTCAGAATAAAGTTTAAATTTCTTCAGGGTATACAAGACTCTTTCTACATGCTAAGGCTCCAACAAACCCTTTTGATTTTATCCTCCTCTACTACCCAACCCCATATTCCAAAGGACACCTAAATATACCAGTTATTCCACCTGTTCTTATACAGTTCCTCTTTCTATATATCATGTTGCTTCTATCCAAATCATTCTTCCTTCCAAAAAAATCTCAATTATTCTTTAATAGCAGACTAATAGGTTCCTCATCTGTGAAGCTCTTCTGGACTTTAACCTAGCTTGGCTTCTCTTTTCAATTGTATTCCTGTAGTTTTGAGTACCTAAATCTACAGTACCATTTATAACTCTTATTTTAACAAGGTGTATTTGCATGGGTCTACCCAACAGAGTTCTTTAAGAATAAGGAATGCAATCTACACTCCAAGTATAATGACTGAAGATATAGAAAACACTTTGTAGGTGCTCAATGAATAATATCAAAGTAGTCAAAGATTTATAACTGCTTGCTGTTCAAAAAATACACAAACACATACACACACACACATACATATGTACAGGTGCGCACACACACACACATACACACACAATTTCAAATGAAAAGTTAAACCCTACGAATGAATCAAAATTTTCCATATATTAACCTTTCAGATTTTAATGTTTAAGCAATTAGTTTAGGCAGTTTTCTCATGGAATATAAATAACACTTTATTATCAAACAACATAAGTTTTCTTGACATTTTAAAAAAGGAGATATTTTACCTTTATCTAATAGATGAACTTACATTCCAAATATATAATGAACTCTTAGGATAATAAAATAAACAACCAATTTTTTAATGAATAGAATATTTGAACAGAAACATTACAAATGAAGATATAAGAATGACCAATAAACACATGAAAAATGCTCATAATCGGTCATGAGTAAAATGCAAAATTAAAACTATGATCAGGTACCATTACAGTAGATCCCCTCTTATCTGTGGTTTCATGGTTTCAGTTACTCATGGTCAACCACAATCTAAAAACAGGTGAGTACAATAAAGTAAGATATTTTGAGAGACAGAGATAATGAGGGAGGGGAGGGAAGGAGAGACAGTACTCACAAACCTTTTACTACAATATATTGCTATAGTTGTTCTATTTTATTATTACTTATTGTTGTTAATCTCTTACTGTGCTCAGTTTGTAAATCAAACTTTATCACAAGTATGTATGTAGAAGAAAAAACCATGGTATATATTATATAGACAGTTCAGTAGCATCCACAGTTTCAGGTATCCATCAGGCCAGTCTTAGAACATACATCCCCATGGATAAGGCAGGACTATTGTACATAACCATTTCAATGCCTCAAATTTAAAAGACTGAAAATGTCTAGGATGCAGGTCAAGTGGGACTCTCATAGTGCTGATGGGAATGTACAATGTTCTAATATAGAAAACAATTACACAGTTTCTCATGAAAGTAAACAGGCAGTTACCAGAAAACCCAGCAATCTCACTCAGGTGTTTAATTAAGAGATAAGAAAACATATGTCCATAGAAAGACCTGTGTTCAAATGTTCACAGTTTTATTTACAATAGCCCAAAACTAGAAACTCAAAAGTCCATCAGCTAGTGAATAGATAGGAGTGGTATATCCATAAAATGCAATACTACTCAAAAAGAAAAAGAAGAGAATAAAACAGCAATTAAAACTACGACATGGAAAACCTCAGAACCATCATGGTAAGTGAAAGAAGCCTAACACAAAACACTATACACCGGTCTGGGCACAAAGACTCAATCCCAGTACGTTGGGAGGCCTAGGCGGGCAGATCAGGAGATCAGGAGTTTTGAGACCAGCCTGGCCAACATGATGAAACCCCGTCTCTGCTAAAAATACAAAAATTAGCCAGGCGCAGTGGCAGACACCTAATAATCCCAGCTACTCGAGAGGCTAAGGCAGGAGAATTGCTTGAACCCAGGAGGCAGAGGTTGCAGTAAGATGAGATTGCACCACTGAACTCCAGCCTGGGTGACAGAGCAAGGCTTCATCTCAAAAAAGAAAAAAAAAAGACTATATGCTGTATGATTTTATTTATATGACAATCTAGAAATGGCAAAACTATAGAAACACAAAGTAAATCAGAGGTAATAAGAAACAGGCTGAGTGGAGGGGAATGTCTTCCAACCGGCACAAAGGAATTTTGAGGAGTGATGAAATTGTTCAAATCATTGGTAGTGGTTGTATGACTTCAAACATCATCAAATTGTGCTTTCTAAACTGGTAAATTTCGTTATATATAAATTAAACCTTACTAAAGTTGACCTAAATATAAATAAACAAATAAAAATCAGCACATGTACTTAAAACTTACCGCAGCACTACAACCAGGGAAATTGAAAAAAGTATCAGGACCATGTCTCTGTGGCATCTGATTAAGAACTGATAATAATTTTACTGCATGTCTTGGCTGAGGAAACAATAGAAGAAAGAAATGTCATTGTACAAATTTAGCAATCATACTTAATATACCACGTTAGCCACTGGACTGTTTTCTAACTAGAGAAAAATTATTTTTAAATCATTTACAAAACATTTACTAAATCATTTAAGTGGAAAGCAATTTCCATTATAAATTCAAGTATATAGCTCTCTAGAGACAAACTATTGAACATTAAGTATTAATGGACTGATATTCAATACCTTTCCCTCTGACCACAGCTTACCCAGATTCCACTTTCTCCACGAAGCATGCTGAACAAAAGCTTCAACTCCTTGACAGTGATGCTGTAGCTGGCAAGAACCCCCAACATATCAACTAGAAGATCTTCAAAGGAAAATAAAGTTATTCTGAACTCTAGTCATGAGCTGTCATCTGTCAAGGTAATATACTTTGTGAAAGATATAAAGTTATTGTCATCTCCTTCTCTCTCTTTTCCCCTCCATATATATATATATATACATATATATATGTATATACACATATATATATATAATATATCTAAATGTCCTCATGAATAGCAGTTCCAATCAACAATTTTTAAGTCATTAAATAACCAAAAGAATTTATTTGAATTATATGATTTTCCTCCATTAAATTACTACTGCAATTAAGGCCTCTAAGCAGACATGTAAAATAGAGTTTATATATTCCCAGAACACACACATACACGCACACAAAAACACACACCCCACACATGGCCTGCTGGTAAAGGTAGGTAAAAATATGCAAATGTGCAAAGATTTAAAATTGTAAACTGGTTATTGTCAAATGAAAAAGTAACAGCTGACCATATTGTCTTTCAGAATTATCTCTTCTTAATATATTCCTGGTATGTTCCTTGGCCCATTAGCAATTTTTAGCATTTACTCCAGGTGAGACATTATTCCCAGTGGTTTACAGAAACCAACCTCACAAATCTTCTTAACAAGCCTATGAGGTAAGTACCATTATTATCCCCTTTCAAAATGAGTAAATTGTGGCACAGATAATTTATTCACATTGCCCAAGAACACAGACCTAGCAAATTGTAGAATCAGCATTCAAACCCAGGCAGTTTAAAGACATACTAGTCTATAAGTAGAAGTGTAATTTAAATGTATTACTAGTGGTATCTATCATGCTGGTTTGAGTGTTTATATGCATATAACATACACACCAGCATACCTAATAATGAGAAAAATTATAAATTTAATCTCGTTTCTGATTGCTTTCTCTACACATTGTGATAAATACCTGTTCTGTCCTTGTTCTTTGCAAGAAATCGAACATCTAAACATTTATACTTCATTTTCTCAATTTCTAAAGCACTTAAGAATGAAACATACTACAAAGGTTATCACAAAGCAATACACATACATATTCTAAAAGCTTATAATCAACAATAGGTTAGATTAGGGGAAGCTGAAATAATGGTATTGATATATAATGTATATTATTCAATACCATATCACAGATTAATAATGAATTTGAGACTGTAAAAAAAATTTGTCATTTGTATATTTCAAAATTCAAACAGTATGCTTATTTTCATCAACTAATAATTAACTTATTTTACTTAATATACAATAAGCCAGTAATCTCTATGATAAAATTGTGATCATGGATATGCCACTTTCAGAGTGATTTTTTAATGAAATAAAACATGTCATCATCTTAAGCAACAAAAATGTATGAAAATATTAGTACATGTTAAGTCAAAGTATGTTTCTAAAAAAGATTCAAGTACCATAAGAATCCTAAACTAACAGCAAGTATTTTTTTCTTAATCCATTTAATGTTGATGTAATATGAATTATTTTTAAGCAATTAGCTGCAATAGCAACCTTTACAGATTTCTTAAAGGTTTACACAAAATACTTTTTAAAAATACTTTAAAAATATTGGCAACCTTTAAATTTTTTCAGGTTATACAAGACTTCATCTTTATCTTATCTCCTATGTATGTCACAAAAAGTAATCTATTATATTTGTATTTAATTAGAAATTTTTAAAAAATTCATTATATATTGTATATGTAACACAACCAAGTAGCTCAGTTTAATTCTATTACAGAAGGTCTTTTCTGGAGAACAAGATTAGAAGTAATTAGAAATTATTTTTAAAGAGAATAAAATACTAATTACTCATATACTGTATATGTAACACAACCAAGCAGCTCAGTTTAATTCTATTATAGAAGGTCTTCTTTTCTGGAGAACAAGATTGAAAGTAATTAGAAATAATTATTTTTAAAAATACTAAGATCAAAAATTTTTCTTACAATTTGCTATAAATGTTTAATTTATCCACTTTCTAGTGATACTTTTACTATATTATTAAATAAAAAGTACCCTGTTGAACTTAACATACCACAATACATTCAGATATGAACAGTTAGTAGTGTTGTGGTAGCTACCAGTTCTTCCTTAGTATAATATTTAAATTTTAATTTCTCTATTGAAAAAGCAAGACAGAGGTATTTTTCTGACATTTATTCTCTTTTCTTATATCCTTCCATCATCAAGCTCTTTTGAAGGGAAAGGCTAGAAATTACAAAAAGTGAATATTTTGTGTTATTAATATGATTATTGAGAGAAAGATAAGAGAATTAAGGAGCTTTGTATAATACCAATGTCAACATATGAACTTCTATGGAACAATCACCCTCACTGTCACTTTTACATCTCAGTGCTGATGAATTATGTACCAGTACATTACTATGCATGTAATATTGGCTCATTCTCTAAACTGCACTCCATAGAGTAGCAGTCAATGTACGAAAAAAAAAAAAATTAAGAACTTAAGCTCAGATATAAGAATTGAAAGATCATATGATGTTCTATACAACATATGTACACATAAGTTTATATAAATAAATTCCTAATAAATAACTCTAGAATTTATAGAAATGCTACTATTAATATATCTTATTAGAAAGGTATTTTAAGAAATAGAAGTCTTAATCTCATTTTTCATCAACTTAGCCATCAGTACCCAATATTGGGAATGCCAAATTATTCTTAAAAAAAAAAAAAAAGATATATGCTACCCTGAAGTAATTAGATATGATTTTTAATATATTTTCTAAGAAAATGAAATTTTTGGAAGTATTTAATTTCAAAAACATTCTTTTTGCAATTTTGCATTCTTTTTTAACCCATTTTTCATTCCCTTCTTTCTTGTTTAATGGTTTGTTCTGTTAATTTTAAAATTAATTAAATGCATGAGTCAAAATGTTGAAGCATATTCTCTGGTATCTAAACTACTTTCCAGAATGGGATATAATACTATGGAGAGTAATATCAGCACTTTTATAATTATGAAAATGCTTTTATGTCAGAATATACTTAGGGTGAAGATTCATGGCTCACAAAAAATAAACATTTCAAACTTTAATCTTATTTTCTGGAACTTTACTTGCCCTGGAACAATATTTGACACACTTTTGTGTGTCAAATGCAACTAGCCACACAGGAGAATGAGTGTGCAAGGAGGTGAAGATTTGGTGGTCAAAAATTATAGATTTCAAAGTTATTGTTTGAAATAACCCAAAAAAGCACAAAAATTGGTATTTTTATCTTTAACTTCCTGGTGAATTTTATGGTCTAGTTCATAATCTATTAGTTTATTTTAATACAAAAGTTTCTTCCAAACTGGACATGTCCAAAAGATACACCATGCTTATCTAAGGCTTTTAGTACCTCCTATCATAATTGCATACGTGTCAGATTGAGGAGCACAGAAGTATGAGAATTTGCTAAAATGCTCATTTTACAGAACTAAAATACCTATTATGGTATTTTAATTATGTAAAAGCTTAATAAAATACTACATAAAAAGATGCTGTTGGGCCGGGTGTGGTCACTCACGCCTGTAATCCCAGCACTTTGGGAGGCCAAGGCAAGCGGATCACGAGGTCAAGAGATGGAGACCATCCTGGCCAACTCAGTGAAACCCCGTCTCCACTAAAAATACAAAAAAAATAGCTGGGTGTGGTGCCACACGCCTGTAGTCCCAGCTACTCAGGAGACTAAGGCAGGAGAATCACCTGAACCTGGAAGGCGGAGGCTGCAGTGAGCCAAGATCACACCACTGCACTCCAGCTTGGCAAAAAAAAAGATGTTTATTTTTCTGATAGATTTCATAGCACTCCATGGTACTGAAATTTTCTAAAATTTAGAAAAGCAACATCAGTAATTATGTTTGTCTACTATAATAATTATATTTTTCTTCTTCCACTCTTTAGGTTTTCCATTAATATAAAAAGTAAAATCTCCATACATTTCCATTTATTTTAAATCAAAGTAGTATCAACAAATCTACATTACCTATAGAATATAAAGAGGAGTATATGAAACTTTATAAACATTTAAGTTATACTTTCCTGTCAGATAACCCCATACCTGCTATCATGTCATCTACAGCACTCATTTTCAGCAACACTTGTTCAATTAGCCCAACTTCTGTGCTAGTCTGTAAATTCCGAACACTTTTTCGTAGAATGGCTGTAAACATGCTCCATATTTCTGCTTGACATGTTACATCACAGTGCTCCAAAAGCTCTGTCATGCATGTTATACTCTCAGCATCCTGGATAATAAAGTTCATCTCCAAGTCAAATTCTCCACCAACCAGCTGAAAGTAAACAGAAAGAAACAATAGTCTTAACATGGGAGGTTACTGATAACAGTAGAATAAAATAATAGCGAGAATTTGATGAGCAGGAGAGAACAGCTACTACTCCAAAAAATTTCAAGTCTTCTGGTATAAAATTAATTTTGATCAAAAGCATAAGAGCTACAGATAAGTGAAAGGCATTGTAAGCATTGAAACTACCAAAGAGAAATCTAATTGTCACATAAATGGAAAAGGATGATTTCAAAGCTAGTAAAATAGAGCAAACTTCAGCATGTGACTCCTGGGTGTGACTCAGAAAAAAATCCTAAAAAGAAGGTTTGGCCTTTAAAAGTGATTATCAACAGAAAATACAGAATTTACTAAGCATAAATTTTAAGGCATGAAATTCATTTTCTTTTTTGATATTAATAGTCTTACAGATAAAGAGATGTAACTGGGGCCTAATTACCATATATATAAGATAACGAAATATGGAACTGATACAACTTACAATAAATGTTGAAATAATCAAATGAATGTTAAAAAATAAGTTGAACAGAAATATACAAGGTCTTGTGATGTTTTTTTTTTAAGCACAAATATGAATTGGGTAAAGAAAGCTGATTTAACAGTAACACATTTGACTTCAGCATTACAGGAAATGAGTCCAAAGTATTACTGCCCCTCCCATTTGGTATTTTAAATACAGTAATAGACAAACATACATAGAATGAAATAATAAGACTCTTTACTCTCTGTTGATCAAATCACACAGGAACAATTGCATTCAGTTATAAGCATTATTCTTAAAAAGAATAGTCAAAGTGAGTATCTTTTTGGTCTAGAAAATAAGATTTAGGCATAAAATAATAATCACATAAAATGCCTCACAATTGAAGTCATTAATTCCCTTGTTCATTCAATAAATAATTCATTTATTAAGGTCTAGAACGTACTGTTCTGAGAACTAGAATACATGAACATCTAATATAAAGACCACACACTAACAGTGCTAAATTCTAGAAATAAAGATGTACATGTATCTATGCATACATACACTACTTTATTCCAAAAAACACTGAAGGTGGCTATAAGTTATATAAAGCATGAAGGAAGACATAAAATATGAGTAGATGAGAAAAAAAGAGGCAAAGGAAAAACAAGATTAGGAACAGAGAGGGAGTAGAGTTAGGATCAACAAGTAGAATTAATTTCCTATCAATGAAAGGTGTTCACAAATATTGACAGATGACCACAGAGTATAATGTAAATACGATAAATAGTAGTAATACCACCACCTAACCTTACATAGCATTTAGTACTGTTCTAAGTATTTTAAATCTGTTATGAAGCTGCTATTGTCTTCATTTTACAGATAAGGAATCATAGGCACAGAATTTTAAGTATGTTGAAGAATGCTACAAAACTGGTAAGAGACCGAGGATCCAAACACAAGAAGTCTGTCTTCATGCAAGTTCATGCAAACATTACAATTTCATTTAAAAATATTTTTTAGGAGGGAGGTAAAGCAAGGTGGTAGAATAGAAAGCTCCACAGATCGTCCCCCTACCCCTACTGCAACCACAAGGACACAAAGTTAACAAACATCTACACAGAAAAAAAATCTTCATAAGAACCAAAAATCAGGTAAGCACTCACAGTACCTGGTTTTAACCTCGTATCACTGGAAGAGGCACTGAAAATAGGGAAAAACAGTTTTGAGTCTCCGACACCACCCCTCTCTGACCCCAGCAGCATGGCTTGGTGCCAAGAGCATCTCTGGGTTCTGGTGAAGGGAGAACAGAGCAATTATGAGGCACTGAACTCAGTGCTGTCTTGTCAGAGCAAAAAGAGAAACCTGACCAAACTAAGCTGATGTCCACCCATGGAGAAGTCATTTCAACCAACCCTAGCCAGAGGGGAATCACTGATACCAGTGGTCCAAACTTGAGTGCCTGCAACCTAACCACTGAAGGCCAGAGTGCTCTTGGTGTCTAAGTAAACCCGAAAGACAGTCTAGGCCATAAGGACTGCAGCTCATAGGTGAGTCCTAGTATTGAACTAGACCCACAGCCAGTGGACTAAAGTGCCATGGGATATACTGAGATACTAGCTGGGGCAGCCAAGGAAATGCTGGCATCACCCCTTCCCTAATCCCAGACTGCACAAAGAAACCCCTTCTTTCCACTTGAGAAGAGGAGAGGGAAGAGTAGGGAGGAGTCTGTCTTGCATCTTGTTTACCAGCTCTACCACAGAAGGATAGGGCACCTTGAGGTCATGAGGCCCTTGTTCCAGGCTCTACCTCTGTAACATTTCTAGATACAACTGGGGTGAGAAGAAAACCCGCTGCCTTAAAGGAAAGGATCCAGGCCTAGCAGCATTCATCATCTGCTAACTGAAGAGCCCTTGGGTCCTAAATAACCAGCAGTGATACCCAGGTACTATGTCCAGGGCTGTGGTGAGCTTCTGAGACTTGTTGGCTTCATGTGAGACTATGCACATTACCAGCTGTGGTGGCTACGAGGCAAAACTCCTTCTGCTGGGTAAAAACAGAAAGAAGAGTAAAAGGGACTGTCTTGAATCTTAGGTACCAACACCCACCACAGTGCAATAGAGCACCAAGTGCATTCTTGGGGTTCCCAGTTCCAGGACTTGACTCTTGGACAGCATTCCTAGACCTGCCCTGGATCAAAGGGAAGCCCACTGACTTGAAGCGTGAGTCCCAGGCCAGGCAGCATTCACCACAAGCTGATATAAGAGCCCTTGGACCTTAAAGGAACATCAGTGGTACTTTGGTAGTACTTCTCACAGCCAGGAGTGGTGGTGGCTATGGAATGAGGCTCCTCCACCTTTGGAAAGGCGAAAAAGTGGAAAGGACTGCATCTTGCAGGTTGAGTGCCAGCTCAGCCGCAATACAACAGAACACAAGGTATATTTCTAAGGTTTTTCACTCAATCTCTGACTTTTGGATGGCATCTCTGGACCCGCTGGTGGCCAGTAGGACTTTGCCATCCTGAAGAGAAGGACATAGGCCCAGCTGGCTTTGCCACCTGCTAACTGTAGAGCCCCAGTCCTTGAGCGAACATAGGCCGTAGCCAAGAAGTAGTTAAGGCACGCCTTGGGCAAGACCCAGCACTGTGTTTGCTTAAGGTCTGATCCAGCGCAGTGACAACAGTGGTGGTCACAGTGGTGCTTGTGTCATACCACCCTCAACTTTAGGTGTCTCAGAACAGAGAGAGAGAGAGAGAGACTCTGTGTCCCTGGGAGAAAGTCAGGGAAGAGAACAAGAGACTCTGCCTGGTGATCTAGAGAATTATCCCAGATCTTATCCAAGGCCATCAAGGCAGCACCTCTACAAGTCTGTAAGAACCACAATGTCACCAGGAAGCATTCCCAAGAAGGATGGCTACAAGTAAGCTCAGGCAATGAAGACTACAATAAATACCTAACTCTTCAATGCCCAGACACCAAAGAATATCTACTTGGATTAACACCATCCAGAAAACATGAGCTCACCAAATGAACTAAACAAGGCACCAAGAATCAATCCTGGAAAAACAAAGATATGTGACCTTTCACACAGAGAATTCAAAATAGCTGTGTTAGGAAACTCAAAGAAATTCAAGATAACACAAAGAGGAGATTCAGAATTCTATCAGATAAATTTAACAAAGATATTGAAATAATTTTTAAAAATCAAGTGGGGGCCGGGCGCGGTGGCTCAAGCCTGTAATCCCAGCACTGTGGGAGGCCGAGGCGGGTGGATCACGAGGTCAAGAGATCGAGACCAGCCTGGTCAACATGGTGAAACCCCATCTCTACTAAAAATACAAAAAATTAGCTGGGCATGGTGGTGCGTGCCTGTAATCCCAGCGACTCAGGAGGCTGGGGCAGGAGAATTGCCTGAACCCGGGAGGCGGAGGTTGCGGTGAGCCGAGGTCGTGCCATTGCACTCCAGCCTGGGTAACAAGAGCGAAACTCCGTCTCAAAAAAGAAAAACAATAAAAATCAAGTGGGAATTCTGGAGCTCAAAAATGCAGTTGGCATACTTAAAAATACAACAAGTCTTTAAGAGCAGACTGGATCAAGCAGAGGAAGGAATTAATGAGCTTGAAGAAAGGCTATTTGAAAATACACAGAGGAGACAAAAGAAAAAAGACTAAAAACCAATGAGGCATGCCTACACAATCTATAGAACAGCCTCAAAAGGGCAAATCTAAGAGGTATTGACCTTAAAGAAGAGCAGAGAAACAGACAGCAGTAGAAAGTTTATTTTGAGTAAACCTTCAAAGAACAGAGAAGTACCCAAACTTGGAGAAAATATCCAAGTACAAGAAGGGTATAGAACACCAAGCAGATTTAACCCAAAGAAGATTACCTCAAGACATTTAATAATCAAATTCCCAAAGGTCAAGGATAAAGTAAAAGTCCTAAAAGCTGCAAGAGAAAAGAAATAATAACATACAAAGGAGCTCCAATACAACTGGCAGCAGACTTTTCAGTGAAAAACTTATATGCCAGGAGATGGTGTCATGACATATTTAAATTGCTGAGGGAAAAAAAAACCTTTTGCCCTAGAATAGTATATCCAGTGAAAATATCCTTCAAACATGAAGAAGAAATAAAGACTTTCCCAAACAAATAAAAGCTAAGGGATTTCATCAACATCTGACCTGTCTTACAAGAGATGTTAAAGAGAGTGCTTCTATTAGAAAAAAGGACCTTAATGAGCAAGAAATGATCACCTGAAAATACAAAACTTACTGTCAATATAAGCATACAGAAAAACACAGAATATTATAATACTGCCACTGTAGTTTGTAAACCACTCCTATCCTAAGTAGAAAGACTAAATGATGAACCAATCAAAAATAGTAGCTACGACAACTTTTCAAGACATAGGCAGTGTAATCAGATATAAACAAGAAAAAAGTTTAAAAGTAAGGAAATAAAGTTAAGGCAAGTTTTTACTAGTTTTTCTTTTTGCCTGTTTGTTTATGCAAATAGTGTTATGTTATCAGACTAAAACAATGAGTGATAAGATATTTTTTGCAAGGCTCATGGTAACTTCAAACCAAAGAACATAAAAAGGATACACAAAAAACAAAAATCAAGAAACTAAATCACCAAAGAAAATCAGCTTCGCTAGAGGAAGACAGCAATGCAAGAAAGAAGGGAAGACCAGAAAACAAAAAAACAAAATGGCAAGACTAAGTCCTTACTTAATAACAACACTGAATGTAAATACACTAAACTCTCCAATCAAAAGACACACACTGGTATAATGGATGAAAAATAAGAACCATTCATCTGTTGCCTAAAAGAAAAATACTTCACCTAAAAAGACACACAAAAACTGAAAATAAACAGATGGAAAAAAGATATCCCATGCCAAAGAAAACCAAAAAAAAGCAGAAGTCACTATACTTACATCAGACAAAAGAGATTTCAAGACAAAAACTATAAAAAGAGACAAAAAAGGTCACTATATAAAGATAAGTTATATAAGGGGTCAATTAAGCAAGAGGATATAACAGTTTCAATATAGATGCATCCAATACTGGAGCACCTGGATATATAAAGGAAACACTATTACAGCTAAAGAGAGAGATAGCCTCCAATACTATAATAGCCGGAGACTTCAAAACCTCAATTTCAGCACTGGACACACCTTCTAGACAGAAAATAAACTAAGAAACATCAGAATTAATCTTCACCACAGATCAAATTGGGCTAATAGATATTTACAGAACATTTCATCCAAAAGCTACAGAATATACACTCTTTGCCGTAGCACATAGATCATCTGAAAAGACAGACCATATGTTAGGTCACAAAACAAATCTTGAAACATTCCAAAAAAACGAAATAACATAAAGCATCTTCTCTGACAACAATGGAATAAAACTAGAAATACAATGAGAAATTTCGGAAACTATACAAATACAAGGAAATTAAACCATATGCTCCTGAATGATAAATGAGTCGATGAAGAAATTAAGACGGAAACTGAAAATTCTCTTGAAATAAATAACGATAGAAACACAACACACCAAAACCAATGGGATACAGCAAAAGCAGTACTAAGAGGGATGTTTATAAGTGCCAATATAAAAAAAGAAGAAAAATATCAAATAGACAATCAAATCCTACATCTTAAAGAACTAAAAGATCAAGAGCACACCAAATCTAAAATTAGTAGAAGAAAAGAAATAATAAAGATCAGAGCAGAAATAAACTTAAAATGATGAAAACAATACAAAAGATCAATATAACGAAAAGTTTGTTTTTTAGAAAGCTAAACAAAATTGACAAATCTTTAGCTAGACAAAGAGACAGGATCCAAATAAATAAAATCAGAAATTAAAAAAAGAGACATTACAACTGATCTGCAAAAATTCAAAGGATCATTTGCCACTGTGAGCAACTACATGAGAATTAATTGGAAAATCTAGAAGAAATGGATTAATTGCTACACACATATAACTATCAAGACTGAACCAGGAAGAAATCCAAAACCTAAACAGACTAATAACAAGTTACAAGATTGAAGTTGTAATAAAAAGTCTCTCAGTAAAGAAAAGCCCAGGACCTGATAGCTTCACTGCTAAATTCTAACCAAACATTTAAAGAACTTATATAAATCCTACCAAAACCATTCTGAAAAATAGAGGAGGACATATTTCCAAACAGAGGAGGAAGGAATACTTACAAACTCACTCTACGAGGCCAGTATTAACCTGATACCAAAACCAGTCATAGACACATCAAAAGAAAAGAAAACTACAGGCCAATACCTCTGATGAATATTGATGCAAAAATTCTCAACAAAAACCTAGCAAACAAAACTCAACAATACATTAGAAAGATCATTCATCATGATCAAGTGGGATTTAATAACCCTGGGATGCAAGGATGGTTCAACATATGCAAATCAATCAATCTGATACAACATATCAATAGAATGAAGAATAAAAACCAGAAGATCATTTCAAGTGATGCTAAAGAAGCATTTGATAAAATTCAACATCCCTTCATGATAAAAACTCTCAAAAAAGTAAGGACAGAGAAAACATACCACAACATAAAAAAACCATATAGACAAACCTACAGCTAGTAACACAATGAATGAGGTAAACTGAAAGCCCTTTCTCTAAAATCTGGAACACGACAAGGATACCCACTGTTACCACTGTTAATATAGTCCTGGAAGTACCAGCTAGAATAATTATATAAGAGAAAGATACAAAAGGTATCCAAATTGGAGAGGAAGAAGTCAAATTATCCTTGTTTGCAGATCATATAATCTTATACCTGAAAAAAACCTAAAGACTCCACAAGAAAACTATTAGAATGATAAACAAATTCAGTAAAGTTACAAGATACACAATCAACACACATAAATTAGTAGCCAACAGTGAGCAATGTGAAAATGAAATTTAAAAGTAATCCCATTTACAACCACCATACATAAAATTAAATATCTAGGAATTAATGTACTCCAAAAAGTGAAAAAGCTCTATAATGAAAACTATAAAACACTGATGAAATAAATTGAAGAGGACACCCAAAAATGGAAAAATATTCCATGTTCATGGATCGAAAGAAGCAATATTGTTACAATATCCATACTATCCAAAGCAATCTATAGATTCAATGCAATCACCATCAAAATGCCAATGGCATCATTCAGAAAAATAGAGAAAACAATGCTCAAACTTATATGGAACCACAAAAAACCTAGAATAGCCCAAGTAATGGTAAGCAAAAAGAACAAAACTGGAGAAATCACATTACCTGACTTCAAATTATATTACAGAGCTATAGCAACCAAAGCAGCATGGTACTGGCATAAAAACAGACACAGAGACCAATGGAATAGAATAGGGAACCCAGAAACAAATCCACACACCTACATTGAACCCATTTATCACAAAGATGCCAAGAACATACACTGGGGAAAAAACAATCTCTTCAATAAATGGTGCTAAAACTGGATATCCATATGCAGAAGAATGAAACTAGATCCCTATCTCTCACAACACACAAAAATCAAATCAAAGAGGTTAAAGACTTAAATCTCAGACCTTAAACCATGAAACTGCTATAAAAACACATTGAGGGAAATCTCCAGGACATTGGTCTGGGCAAAAATTTCTCCAGCAAGACCCCATAAGCACAGGCAACCAAAGCAAACATGAACAAATGGGATCACATCAAGTTAAAAAGCTTCCGTGCAGCAAAGGAAACAATCAACAAAGTGAAGAGACAACCCACAGAATAGGAGAAATATTTACAAACTACCCATTTGACAACAAATTAATAACAAGAATACACAGGTAGATCAAACAACTCTGTAGGAAAAAAATCTAACAATCCAATCCAAAGATGGGCAAAAGATTTAAATACAAATTTCACAAAAGAAGACATACAAATGGCAAAAGGGCATATGAAAGATGTTCAACATCATTGATCATCAGGGAAATTCAAATCAAAACTACAACAAGATATCATCTAACCCCAGTTAAAAATGGTTTATATTCAAAATACAGGCATAATAAACACTGACAAAAATGTGAAGAAATGGGAACAGTTCTACACTATGGGTGGAAATGTAAATTTCTCCATAGTGGAGAACAGTTTGGACATTCCTCAAAAAAACTAAAAATTGAGCAAACACAAGATCCAGCAATCCTACTGCTGAGCATATACCCAAAAGAAAGGAAATCAGAATATCAAAGAGATATCTGCACTTTTATGTTTGTTGTGGCACTGTTTTAAAAAGCTAAGATTTGGAAGCAACCTAAGTATCTAACAACAAATGAATGGATAAACAAAATGTGGTACATATACACAATGGAAGACTGACTATTCAGCCGTAAAAAGAATGAGAGCCAGTCATTTGCAACAACATGGATGGAGTTGGAGATTGTTGTGTTAAATGAAATAATAAGCCAGGTACAGAAAGACAAACATCGCATGTTCTCACCTATTTGTAGGATATAAAACTCAAAACAACTGAACTCAAGGACATAGAGAGTAGAAGGATAGGTATCAGAGGCTGGAAAGGGTAGAGGGTAGGTGGGGCTGGTTAATGGGTACCAAAAATATAGTCAGAAAGAATCAATAAAACCTACTATTTGATAGCACAACAGGGTGACTATAGTCAATAATAACTTAACTGTACAATTCAAAATAACAAAGAGTATAATTGGATTGTTTTCAACTTAATGAATAAAAGCATGAGGGAATGGATACCCCATTTTTCATGACATCTTTATTTCACATTGCATGGATCAAAACATCTCATGTACCCCATAAATATACATATACCTACCACAATTTTTTTCATTTAGTTAAAAATATTTTTAGTCTTCTAAAATTAATAATTTTTAGAAATATTTGTCTCAAATTTTGAAATATTACATTATGCATACATTTTTCAGTATAACAGAGCAAAAATGTATAAACACCACATTGTTTGCATCTGTGAAATTCTGCCGTTTGACTGACCTAGATATTCTCTCTAGTTAAAGGCTAGTTTCACTTTTCATATGAAACAACTTCAAGTCCTTCTATTATTTCTGGTTTACTAATGAAAATAGCTACAATAGCGATTAAGAGATTGGCTCTGAATTCAAACTTTCTGGATTCAGATTCTAGCTGCACCACTCAGTAGCTGTGTGTCTTTAATAAAGTCATTTCTTTCCTTTAAAAAAAAAAAAAAAAAAGACACGCCCTCACTCTGTTAACAGGCTGGTCTCAAACTCCTGGACTCAAGTGATCATCCTATCTTGGTCTGCCAAAGAAAACTTTTAAAGTCTTCTAAAATTAAAAATCATTAATTTTAGAAGACTTTAAAAACACAATGGCGTTGTTTTGTAACAAAAAGTTACATTAAAAAGTAGGCTAAGGACATGAACAGACATTTTTCAAAAGAAGACATGTAAGGCCAGGCGCAGTGGCTCACGCCTGTAATCCCAGCACTTTGGAAGCCCAAGGCATGCGAATCACCTGAGGTCGGGAGTTTGAGACCAGCCTGACCAACATGGAGATACCTGGTCTCTACCAAAAATACAAAATTAGCCGGGCGTGGTGGCACATGCCTGTAATCCCAGCTACTCAGGAGGCTGAGGCAGGAGAATCACTAGAACCCGCAAGGCAGAAGTTGCAGTGAGCTGAGATCATGCCATTGCACTCCAGCCTGGGCAACAACAGCAAAACTCTGTCTCAAAAAAAAAAAAAGAAGAAGAAGAAGAAGTAGTTCATAAAAATACAAGCTGCCAACAAGCTTGTGGAAAAAAAAAACTGAATAAAACTTATCATTATATAAATGCAAATCAAAACCACAATGAGATACCATCTCATATGAGTCAGAATGGCTGCTACTAAAAATACAAAAAATAACAGGTGCTGGTGAGGTTGCAAAGAAAAGGGAACACTTATTTGCTACTGGTGGGAGTATAAATTAGTTCTATTGGTGGGAGTGTAAATTAGTTCTACCATTGTGGAAAGCAGTATGGCAATTCCTCAGACAGCTAAAAGCAAAACTACTTTTCAACTCAGCAATTCCATTATGAGGTATACACCCAGAGGAATATAAATTATCCTACCATGAAAACACATGCATTTAAACGTTCACCACAGCACTATTCACAATAGTATTGGCATGGACTCAACATAAACGCCCATCAGTAACAGACTGGATAAAGAAAATGTGGGATATATACAGGATGGAATACTATGCACCCATAAAAACAAATGATACCATGTCTCTTGCGGTAACATAGATGGAGCTGGACGCTAATTATCCTTAGCAAAGTCATGCAGGAACAGAGAACTAAATACCACATGTTCTCACTGGTAAGTGGGGGCTAAATAATAAGAACTTAATAACACAAAGAAAACAACAGACACTGGGCTCTATGTGAAGGTGGAGGGTGGTAGGAGGGAGAGAAGCAAAAAAGATATTTATTGGGTACTGGGCTTAATACCTGAGCAACAAAATAATCGGTACAGCAAACCCCCATGACATGAGTTTACCTGTGTAACAAACCTTCACATGTACCTCCAAACCTAAAAAAAGTACCTGTCTAATAGAACTGTTGGGAGCATTAAATGAGATAATTGAGTTATAAGTATTTAGGCACAATGGGAGACATACAGTTAGCATTCAGTTAAGGTTAGCAATTATCAGTTCTCTAACCATCCCAGCTTCCAGCTTAAAAAAAAAATAGTCACCTGATCGAATACCTCTGAAGGTATTCAGCAAGCTTAAGTTTTATGTTTCCAACAAAATCAAATTTATTGTGGATCATGAATTCTATTAGATACTACTTGGAGATTTACTGAAACCAACTCAAACATCATTTTTTACCATACCATTGTCTTACTATAAAACTCCTTTTTGTTTATTATTATAAGCCCAATTGACTTGAATCTGTCACTACTGTGAATCTTGTAGACTAGTGATTAGTAACTCAGAAAAGGTTCTCTAGAAATAAACCATATAAAAACAAAAAGTTAGAATAGCAATAATAGGGACACTTACTGATTGAACCAATAGAAGCAGATAATGAGGTTTGTGCCTATGGGCCTTTGAATAAATCTGTAGAAGAAAGGGTATACACTTGAATTAAGAGTACTGAATAATTTTTTTAGATGAATCTCCTACCAATTGTAACTGCTTTAGCACAGTCTGGTATAACCAAATATCATCAAATGTGTTAATCGAAGAGATGAACTAATTGGGGGGTGGGGTGGGGAGTCTGCTTTGAAAGGAATTAACAATTAATATATGTAATTCTAACAATCAGGCTCTGTTACGTGAAGCCTTAGCGTACATCTTTCACAGCCAAAAACACAATGCCCCTTTCTATGTATCATTTAGCTCTCTGATTTCATTGCCGGAAGCAGTAAAAATATTTACTATGGATGTTGTAGTGGGCCTATGCTTTCTACAGTGAGTTTGTTTTATAACCTTTATTGTATGTTTTAATGCCTTAGTGTTAAGGAGGTTAACTGCTGAATGAAACTATCATCCCAAGATTATGAAAATATTTATTCACTTGTAATGAGTTGCTTATTAGCAACTAAAGCATTTATTATTTATAATAAGTTAGAAACAGCTGACCTTCATGATTTAAACAAATCCTGTCTAACAATCCTATGAAGAACTACAGTGAGGCTTCACTGCCCTCAGAGAAAGACACTGAAAATAAATGAGGTTAAGCAACAAGACTAAGGTCACACATAAGTTACCAGCAGATCCAGGATCCTAATACAGACTACGAAACGCACTTAATCACTTGCTATGAAGTCAGAAGTAGAGATTTAAGAAAGAAATAGAGAAGAGATATTTATAAAAGCTCTATGAAGAGTAAAATGAAATAATTATTTTTGTGGGTAAGAAATGAACATATGGATATAGTAAACCATAATTTTAAAAAATTTGTTAAAGTTATTTCAGCAGGAAGGTAGAAGATTTTAAAGGTTCAAATGTAAGAAAATAAAAAAAAAAATTAAAAACACATAAGAAAACATCTTAAAAAGCAAAGAAAATGATGTAGCAAAGCTGGAAAAACTAAATCAAAAACAAAGCTAAATATTAAAAATCTATTCTTTGAAAAGATGTGTCAAAACACTGTGAACACAGTATAAAAGAAAAAGACAAACCCATTGAGACATCCTATAAATCTCAATGCATCTTTGCAATACTCTACTTGCATTTAATGTGTTCTTTTCCTCCAGGCCTTTCAAAAATTCTAAAAGGTACTGCCACTATAAGAGAAGTGGTCCACAATGATGCCTACTACTCAAGAATCAGCCTTAAGTGAATTTGTGTAAAATAAATATCATAGCTGAGCTTTTTAAACTGCAGTAACTTTTATTTACATAAAGTAAATAAATTTTCCTGAATAAAAGTTTTGAAATACAAAATGCTGACTTGGAAACATGTCTTCTAAGAGCACTAAGGTTTATAAATACTAGCAATTTAAGTGCCTTTTGTGTATTTTTTAGGTGTAAAGTGAGTCTTTAGATATCTTAATTTGAAATCTTAGATTATTAGGATCATATGCAATAATTCAATGTTCATTATTTAAATCAAACTGAACAACTGTTAAACTACTGGATTTCATTGCAATTTGTTATTTTGGATAAACTCTAAACTTGGTAACACTTCTCAGAAAGCCCAAATTAACTCGCAGCCTCAGCTTTTTCTAATTCTCAGCTACTGCCATAAGGAAAGTTTCTATCCATTCCTCACTTCATAGAAAATCCTTTATGTGTGTTACTCCCTATGCATGATACAGGATTTGTTAACTTCCACTAAATCTACAAATGTCAATTTAGACACTACTTGATTCAGAAACTCTTCCCAGTACCCACAAAGATGGCTTTTCTTGAACTCCCATTACAGCCATTCACACCACGGCAGTCATTACATAATGTTATAGATTAAATGTTTTGTGCCCTCCAAAATTCATAGGTTGAAGCTTTAACCCTCAATGTATTGGTATTGGGAGGTGAGGCCTTGGGGAGGTATTAGTTTGAATAAGGCCTTGGGGATGAAGATCCTATGATGGGATTAGCATCTTGATAAGAAGAGAAAGATAAAACCAGAGCTTCCTCTCTCTAATATGTGAGGACACAACGGGAAGGCAGCCATCTGCAAGCCAGAAAGAGGCTCCTCACCAAGAACCAGTTCTGGGACTTCCTAGTTCCCAGAACTGTAAGAAACAAATGTCTGTAGTTTAAGTCACCCAATCTGTGGTATATTGTTATAGCAGTCTGAGTTAACTAAGACATATTATATCACAGTTGTTTATACATTTATTTCTATCCTCCACATTACATATAGAAAGAAATTATTAAATAGGAACAATAGAAATTCTGAAACTGAGCAATAATTGAAACGATAAACAGACCATATAGCTTCAACAGCAAATTTGAACAGGCAGAAAAAGAATGCTATATTTTGTTAACTCCCTTTTTTTGTTATATAACTTAAGAATGTTATGTTTATATTTTTAAATTCTGTCTAATTAAAGCATGAATATCGTTTCTCAACAGTCAAGTAGACAAGAAAATTTTCTAAGAAAACTGTCTGTCCTCTCACCATTGCTGTAACTGAACAAAGAAATATGAATAAGCAGAAACAAAACGAAAACAGCCCAGGTTGAGACTATACCATTTTAATTATTAAGAATTTATAATAACTTTTAATAATATAGTCTATACAATGGACTATTATTCAGCCATTAAAAAAATGAAGTTCTGATACATGCTACAACATGGATTAATCTTGAAACATTATGCTAAGTGAAATAAACCAGATATAAAAAGGCAAATATATGACTCCAATTACATGAAGTATCCAAAACAGGCCAAGTACAAAAGCAATTCAATGGAGGATGAACAACCTTTTTAGCAAACAATGTCAGAGCAACTGGTTATCAATAAGCCAAAAAACATGAACCTCCACCAATAAGATATTTCATATCTTTTATAAAAATTAACTGATGATTAATCATAATTTAAATGTAAAATATAAAACTTTTAGAGGATAACTTAACAGAAAATATTCAGGATCTAGAACTTGGCTAAAAATTTTTAGACATGATACCTAAAGCAGGATCCATTCAAGATAAAATTAATAAATTAGGCTTCATCAAAACAAAAACTTTTGCTCTGAGAAAGATCATGTTTAAAAGTTGAAAAGATAAGCTACAGACCTGAAGAAGTATTTGCAAACCACGTATCTGTTAAAGGACTCATCTAGAATGTATAAAGTACACTCAAAAATCAACAGTAAAGAATCAGGCAATTCAATCAGAAACTGGGCAGAAGACATGAAGAGGCATTTGACCAAAGGGGATGTATTGGCACACAGAGTTATCCCTGCATGTATATCAGAAAAGCTAAAACAGAAAACAGTAGTAATACCAAGTGCTGGTGTGGATGAAAAAAAAAAAAAAGAAATAAAGAAAAAAAAAAGTGGATCCGTCATAAATTGTTTGTAAGGATATAAAATGGTACAGTCACTCTGAAAAAAAGTTTGGCAGTATATTATAAAACTAAACATACGGTTAGCATATTATCAAGCAACTTCACTATTGGGAATTTATCCCAGGAAAATGGAAACATACCTACACCAAAACCTGTACATAATTGTTAACGGCAGCTTTATTTGTAATAGCCATAAAGTAGAAACAACTAAATGCCCTCTCAAAAAGTATATGGCTAAAAGAACTGTGGCAACTCCCTACCATGAAATGCTATGCAGTAATAAAAAGGAAGAAACTGTCAATACACACAACAACCTGGATAAATATCACAGACATTATGTTTAGTGCAGAAAATCAGTCTCATGAGATCACATACAATATGATTCTATTTATGTTAACATTCTCTAAATGACAACACAATAAAGAAAGAAAAGAGAGTAGTAGTTACCAAGAGTTAGGGTTGGTGAGGGTAAGAGGATGGGTGTGACATATTTGCAGTAACACAACACTTCTCTATCTTGGCATTTTAGGTAGGTAACTGTCAAAATATCAGCCAACTGCCAAAGTAGCAGATTTGAGTTTAATCAAATATATTATTAATATTAATTGTATCAGTTTCTTTTGTTTTTTAAATGTGGTTTAGAAAATTTAAAACTATGTCTGGCTCATTTTACATTTCTATTGGTAGTGCTGTTTTAGAACCTAACAATCTAGCTGGCCAATTGAAAGAATATATAAAACAAATATGGAACAATCATTTGCCACAATGTATTAAGTAACAGTTCAGAAACAGGAGAGTATAGTACAGTGGCAGTCCAATCAATACATCTTCATGAAAAGATGAAATTTGCACTGGGTATGGATAACAATGAAAATTAATCCCATGCATTTGAAAACAGAAAGTGCCCTGTACTAGAGAAAAAACTAAGAGATCTAAAATATAAAGAACAGGGAACACACTAGCTAAACAAAGCAGAAAACAGTTAGATAATAGAAAGCAGAGAAATACAGTGAGCTTACAAGGAGACTCTATATTAGTCTGTTCTCACACTGCTCTGAGGAAATACCCGAGACTGAGTAATTTATACAGAAAAGAGGTTTAATTGACTCACAGTTCCACATTACTGGGGATAGGACTCAGGAAACTTACACTTATGGCAGAAGGCACCTCTTCACAGGGTGGCAGAAGACAGAATGAGTGCAAGCAAGGGAAAATGACAGATGCTTATGAAACCACCAAATCTCATAAGACTCACTCCCTATCATGAGAACAGCATGGAGGAAACTGCCCCCATGATTCAATTATCTCCACCTGGTCCTGTCCTTGACAGACGTGGGGATTATTACAATTCAAGGTGAGATTTGGGTTGGGACACAAAGCCGAATCATATCAGACTCCAAGAAAAAATCAAAATGAAAAGAATCTGTTCACTTAGAATAGGAATAAGGAGTTAATTAAAAATTTTTCCAAACAACTCAGCATGTTTATAGTATGTAAAACAGATTAAAACAGAAAAGAATCTCTCACTGATCATTAGAATAAACTAATATAATAACCTGAGTCTATAAAAAAACAAAAATGAAGATGGAGAAGAAAACCTAAGAGACAGCAAAATAAACTAGTGAGAGACAAGTAAGAGTAGTGAGAGAGACAAATGAGACTAGTGAGAGATAAAAGGATGTGACATCTCTTTTATCCAATTCATCACTCTCCCACTAGAGCTCTCATTCTAAAACAAAGATGTCAAAAAAAAAAAAAAACAACAAAGCCAGAGGCATCACACTATCCAACTTCAAACTGTACTACAGGGCAACAGTAACCATGTACTCATACAAAAACAGACACACAGACAAATGGACCAGGTTAGACAACCCAAAAATAAAGTCACACATCTACAACCATCTGATCTTCAACAAAGTTGACATTAACAAAAAATGGAGAAAGGAATCCCCATTCAATAAATGGTGCTGGGGTAACTGACTAAACATATACAGAAGATTGAAACTAGACCCCTTGCTTTCACCATACACAAAAATCAACTCAAGACTTAAATGTAAGACCCAAAATCATAAAAGCCCTATAAGAAAATCTAAGAAATACCCTTCTAGACATAGGCCTTGGTAAAGATTTCAAGATGATGTCTCCAAAAGCAATTGTTAAAAGAAATAGACAAGTGGGACCTAATTAAACCAAAGAGCTTCTGCACAGCAAAAGAAACTATCAACAAAGTAAAGAGACAACCTAAAGAATGGGGAAAAAAATTTGCAAATTATGCATCCTACAAAAAGTCTAATATCCAGAATCTATAAGGAACATGAACAAATCAACAAGTAAAAAACACCCCAAATGGACCCCTTCCTGACACCTGACACTAAAATTAACTCCAGATGGATTAAAGACTTAAACATAAGACCTAACACCATACAAACCCTAGAAGAAAACCTACGCAAAACCATTTAGGGCATAGGCATAGGCAAGGACTTCATGACTAAAACACCAACAGCATTGGCAACAAAAGCCAAAATAGACAAATGGGACCTAATCAAACTCCACAGCTTCTGTACAGCAAAAGAAACAATCATTGGAGTGAACTGGCAACCAACAGAATGGGAAAAAATTTTTGCAATCTACCTATCTGACAAAGGGCTGATATCCAGGATCTACAAATAACTAAAACAGATTTGTAAGAAAAAAACAAACCCATCCAAAAGTGGGTGAAGGATATGAACAGATACTTTTCAAAAGAAGAGATATATGAGGCCAACAAACATATGAAAAAATGCTCAACATCACTGATTATTAGAGAAATGCAAATTAAAACCACATTGAGACACCACTTCACGCCAGTTAGAATGGCAATCATTAAAAAATCTGGAGACAACAGATGTTGGAGAGGATGTGAAGAAACAGGAACACTTTTACACTGTTGGTGGGAGTGTAAACTAGTTCAACCATTGTGGAAGACAGTGTGGCACTTCCTCAAGGACCTAGAAATAGAAATTTCATTTGACCCAGCAATCCCATTACTGTGTATATATCCAAAGGATTATAAATCATTCTATTATAAACACACATGCACACATATGTTTATAGCGGCACTGTTTATAATAGCAAAGACCTGGAACCAACCCAAATGCCCATCGACGATAGACTGGACAAAAAAAATGTGGCACATATACACCATGGAATACTATGCAGCCATAAAAAACAATGAGTTCATGTCCTTTGCAGGAACATGGATAAATCTGGAAACCATCATTCTCAGCAAACTGACACAAGAACAGAAAATCAAACACCACATGTTCTCACTCATAGGTGGGTGTTGAACAATGAGAACACATGGACACAGGGAGGGGAGCATCATACACTGGGGTCTGTTGGGGGCGGCAAGAGAGGGACAGCGGTGGGGTGGAGAGGTCAGGGAGGGATAAAATGGGGAGAAATGCCAGATGGAGGTGACGTGGGAATGGAGGCAGCAAACCACATTGCCATGTGTGTTCCTATGTAACAATCCTGCATGATCTGTACATGTACCCCAGAACCTAAATTTAAAAAAAAAAAAAAAACATTAAGAAATGGGCAAAGGAAATGAATAGACACTTCTCAAAATATACATGAGGCCAATAAATATATTTGCTCTGCATAACTAATCATCAGAGAAATGCAAATCAAAACTACAATGAGATAAGATCTTACCCCAGTCAGAATGGCTACTATAAACAAAAATCAACAAATAATCGATGTTGGCAAGGTTGTGGAGAAAATAAAATGTTTATACACTCCTGGTGGAATGTAAATTAGTTCAGCTACTGTGGAAAGCAGTTTGGAGATTTCCCAAATGACTTAAAACCAAACTACTTTTATTGTATTTTGTTTTGCTTTGCTTTGTTTTGTTTTATTTGAGACAGAGTCTTGCTCTGTCACCCAGGCTAGAGTGCAGTGGTGCAATCTTGGCTCACTGAAAACTCCATCTGCCAGGTTCAAGAGATTCTCTGGCCTCAGCCTCCCAAGTGGCTGGGACTACAAGTGTGTGCCACCATGCCTTGCTAATTTTTACTTTTTTTAGCAGAGACAAGGTTTCACCATGTTGGTCAGGCTGGTCTCAAACTCCTGACCTCAGGTGATCTACCCACCTTGGCCTTTCAAAGTGCTGGGATTACAGGCATGAACCACCAGGCCCAGCCCCAAATTACCATTTTACCCAGCAAGCCCATTACTGGGTATATACCCAAAAAAATACAAATTGTTTTACCAAAAAGAAACATGCACTTGTATGTTCACTGCAGCATTATTCACAATAGCAAAGGCATAGAATCACTGCAGGTGCCTATCAACAATGGACTGGATAAAGAAATGGGGTACACATACACCATGGAATACTATGCAGCCATTTAAAAAAAACAAAAATCACATCCTTTGCAACAACATGGATGCAGCTAGAGGCCATTATCCTAAGCAAATTACCACACAAACATAAATAAGCTCCCACTTATAACTCCATCAGAAAACGGAAGTAACTTATAAGTGGGAGCTAAATATTGAGTACACGTGGACACGAAAAGAGGAATAACAAGACACCAGGGCCTACTTGAGAGTGGAGCACGGGAAGTGGGCGAAGGTCGAAAAACTAGCTGCTGGATGCTATGTTCACTAAGTGGGTAATTAAATCATTAGCACAGCCACCCCCAAAGACACGCAATTTACCCATGTAACAAACAGGCACATGGACCCCCAAATCCAAAATAAAAGGTGGAAGAAAAATAACCTTGTGATTTTCTAAAGAAATACCAAATTTCTTAATAGCATTCATGATCTTACAAGCTCTGACCTGGCCCAGTCTTCCTAAGCTCACTTCTGCCATGTTCTATTTTGTGACCATTGCATTATTCTCACATTTCCTTGTTTTTACTCACATTTTTCGCTTTATATAGGTAACTATATTTACATACACACACAGATCTATATACTTTTCTGTGTCTCTTTAAACCTTAGTAATCTCTTCAAGGCTCAACTTAACTTTCACCTCCTTGGTAAGATCATCTGAAACACTTCTTTTCAAAATTGATACTGCCCACCTCTATAATCCCATACTTTTGTGGGATCTACTATAGCTCTACTACACATAATATTTAATATAACTTACTATACAGGACACAAAGATAAAATTGAAAAAATATATGAAAGCTCTTTAAAATATAAGCAAGTTAAAAAAATAGTATGAGATCAGTAGTATAATTTCTCATCTCCTTAGGCATCTAACTTATAAGTGACTTCTCCCATCAGTTACACTGATAATGTCCTTTATAATGAAATACATTTTTCTTATCATAAAATCTGGGGGAAAATGATAAGCACCCTAATGAATTGGCATGCTTTCTTTTAATATACGATAAGAAGAGTGTAAGCTACCATATTATCCTTTTTGCCTTGGTTGCCAGGAAATTAAAAATTAAGGATTAAATTTTGATAACTATATTTGTCTTGGTTATCTCCTTCCTTTATTCTATCTTCCTGCCTAGTTTTTGCTTTCCTTCCTTTAGTATACTGCTATCTTTTACTGTAAGCCAATTCAAATTATTTTTCAAAGTAGGCACAATCTATATTATAAAGCTCTTGAGTTACTAATTTATAAAACATGAATCTTCTTCTAGATAAAGCTATACCTATATGAAATTATACAAAGAGATAAAAATGTAAGTGGAAACATAATTTAAAATAACCATTTTGTGAACATTTATTGCATGCTGAGTAATTTATGTGTATAGCCTCATTTAATTCTCAAAATTCTGTGCAATGGGTATCTCAAGTGAGGAAACTGAGGTTAGCATACATTAAATAGCCAGCCTAAGATCCCAAAGCTAGCATTAGCATCAGAATTTAAATCTACGTCTTCTCAATACAATAAAGAATTAAATATATGAATACCAGAGCAACCATGCCCAAGACACATATATTTATCTTCACCAAACAGTTAACCTTTAAGATCTGCCCCCATCAGCATGTATAATAAATGAATTTTAGATAATTGTTTAGTAAATAACAGAAAAATACTTACAATTTACACATAAACATAGCCAGCATTAATGACCCTGTACCCAGCAGAGAAACAAGGAAAGTAAAACCGAAGAGTATTTATTTGGTTCCTATTTCTTTTACACTGTCCTCTCTAAAGTAATTCGTCTTGGCAATCTTTCTCTGGTATAGAAATAACTACAGTGTATCAAATGCTGCTACAAATATAGTCTATAAAAACTCTAGAGAAGGGAAAACAAAGGGAGTGACTATCATACTCTAAGTGCCTACTTGAAAATACATCATTCAAATATATTTAGAACAATATGCAATTTTTCAAAAGCTGTATAATCACCTTTATAATGGCTTTATATGATTATAACAATAGTAAGGATACTAAGTGACCAGTAAAATGAATTTAAAATGAAGTGTTAATTGACAAACAACTATACACTTTTAAATTCTTAGTCTACCAAGTAAAAATCCTAATCCATTTCATAAATGAAAGCAAAATAAAGAATTCTGCAGGCAATACAAGTTATGCCCACAGACTTTTACTACAAGAAATGTAAGCAAATTTATCAGACAGTAGAAAACATATGGAAATTTAAAATCCACACAAAAAACTGAAGAGCACCAGAATGTTAAGTATCCTGTTAAAATACCAAAAGAAAAGCCATTTTCCACAGTTTGAAATATCTTTAAAACATAACTATCTAAAGTAAAAATAACAACAA
Organism: Sapajus apella; assembly: GCF_009761245.1. Taxonomy (NCBI): domain Eukaryota; kingdom Metazoa; phylum Chordata; class Mammalia; order Primates; family Cebidae; genus Sapajus; species Sapajus apella. The sequence continues at coordinate 8,669,355 of NW_022436972.1, read as the reverse complement.
TGTACTATGGGCTTAATAATGCCCAGAGAAATAAAAATAGTACCAACAACAGCACAAAGGACATGGAGAAAGAAATACATGTATACTTTTATAAGGTTCTTAACCCTAAACTTGAAGTAGCATATTACTTTAAGTTACAGAGTGCTAAGTTAACAATGCATATGATAAGCTCTAGATAAACCGCTAACATGCAAAAAAAAAAAGGATAGTTAATAAATCAAGAGTATATATAAAATGAAGTCATAACAAACATTCAATTAATCCAAAACCAGATATAAAATTTTAGAAAAAGGAGAAAGAAAAAAAAAAAACAGATGTAATAAATACAGATAAAGAGCAATGATAACAGCCTGAATTGTGGCAATATTAATAATTATATTAAATGTAAATAATCTAAAACGAATATTCAAAAGGCAGAGATTATAAGAATGTACAAAATACAGAAAGACTCCATTACAATCCATCTACAAAAAAAATGCAGAGGGTCAGCAAACTTTTTCTTATAAGGCCAGAGAGTGAAGATTTTAGACTTGTAAGCTATTTGGTCTCCATGGTAGCTACTCAATTCTACATCTGTAACTTGAAAGCAGACACAGGGAATGTGTTAAGAAAAGATGTGCCACCATTCCAATAAAACTTTATAAAGTCAGGCAGCCAGCAGATGGGCAATAGTTTGCCAGCCTATGCCACAAAAAGAATAAACCTACGCAAAAAAAAAAAAAAAAAAAACCTTTAAAAAAAGAGAGCTATATTAATACCAGACAAATTAGACTTCATAAAAAGAGTAATTCAAGGAAGGGATGGCTTCTCATATGGAGAAAAAAAAATCAATTCATCAAGAAGGCACAGCAATTCTACACGTGAATGTATCTAATAATAGCTTTGTAAAGCAGGAAGCAAAGCCTATACAAATGAAAGAGAAACAGAAAAATATACAATTTTTGTTGAAATTTAAACACACCTGTCTCAGTAATAGTAGACTAAAAAGACACCACTACCCCCATATTAAAAATATCTACCAATAAGAGTGCTCAAAGAATACAGAAGATTTGCCAGGCACAGTGGCTCACATCTGTAATCCCAGCACTTTGGGAGGCTGCGGAAGGCAGATCACTTGAGGTCAGGAGCTCAAGAGCAGCCTAGTCAACACAGCAAAACCCCAGCTCTACTAAAAATACAAGAAAATTTGCTGGGTGTAGTGGTGCGCAGCTGGAGTCCCAGTTACTCAGGGGGCTGAGGCACAAGAATCACTTGAAACCAGTAGGCAGAGATTGCAGTGAACCAAGATGATGCCACTGCCCTCCAGCTTGGGTGACAGAGTGAGACTCAGTCTTAAAATATATATATAGAAGAGTTCAACAACACTATCAACCAACTTTACCAAATTGTTACTAGGGCATATGTGCCATCCAACAACAACAGCGGGAAATATAGCCTTTTAAAACTGCACGAGAAACATTTACCAAGATAAGAATATCTGAGATTGCAAAAGAAATCTCAATAAATTTAAAAGACAAATTACAAAGTATGATATCTGATTACAGTAGAATTAAAAATCAATAAAACTATACATCAGGAAAATAATACCTAAGTATTTGGAAACTTATTCCAAATAATCTATAGATCAAAGACGTCACCAACTAAATTAGAACATTTTTGAGGTAAATAAAAGTGCAACATATCAAAATTTATTAGGTAGAGCTAAAACAGAGCTTTCAAGAAATTTAAAACATTAAAGACATATTACTAAAGAGTATTTCAAGTCAATGACCTTAGGTTCCACATTAAGAAACTATAAAAGAAGAGCACATTATACCAAAATAAGTCAAAGAAAAAAATATAACTAGAACAAGAGGAAAAAAACAAAGATATAAAACCCAGTAAAACAATATAGAATACTGGTGAAACCAAATGTTAGTTCTTTAATTTATCTAGCCAGATGAAGCAAAGAAGTGTGGGACAGTTGGAGAGGCTGGGGGGAGGCAAAGAGACCAAATATAAATTACCACTAACACAAATAAAAGTCATGAACTATAGATATGCAGACGCTACAAAGAGATAAGTGATTCTGGTGAACAACTTTATACCTATGAATCTGACAACTTATATTAAAAATACATATTCATTAAATGATAACTATCAAAACTTACTAAAGAATAAATAGCCAATCTAAGTAGTCCTATATCAACTATAAAAATTTGTAGTTACAAGCCTTCCTGTAAACAAAAGCCCAGATCTAGATGATTTCACAGATGAATTCTATCAATCATTTATGACAGAATTACTATCAATTTTACACAATCTGTCTCAGAATTTTAAAGGAGGTGGGAGGATCACTTGAGGTCAGGAGTTCGCAGCCAGCATGGCAAACATGGTGAGATCCCTTCTCTACTAAAAATACAAAAAATTAGCCAGGCTGGGTGGCACACTCCAGTAATCCCAGCTACTCAGGAGCCTGAGGCACAAAATCAGAAAAACATACCAAAGAAAAGAAAACTACAGCCAAATAATCATCATAAATATAGGCAAAAAAAACACTTTATACCAAATTAAATCCAGCAACATGTTAAAAAAACAGACATCATGACCAAGTTGGTTTTATACCAGAAATGTAGGATTAGCTTATCAATTAAAAAAAAAAAAAACTCAAATGACTTAATTCCCCATATCAGCTGACTAAAAATGAAAAGCCACACGATGATCTCAAAAGATACAGAAAAAGCATCTGACAAAATTCAAAAATGTTCATTATAAAAGCTCTCAGCAAACTAGAAATAGAAAGAACTTCCTCAACCAGATATTAATAAAAGGCATCTATAAAAAGCCTACAGCTAACATCATACTTAACGGTGAATGACTGCATGCTTTCCACACTAACATCAGGAATGAAGCAAAGATGTTCTCTCCGACTACTTCTGTTCAGCATTATCATGGATGTCCAACCAAACGCAAAATGGGAAGAAAAATGAATAAATTAAAGACATAAAGATTGGAAAGGAAGATGTAAAACTATCTCTATTCACAAACCTCCTAATCATCTATACAGAAAATCCTAAGGAATCTACCCAAAACTTCTAATTTAATAAAGAATTGTACCAAATTCTCAGGATTTAAGATCAATACACAAAAACCTATTATATTTATTTATACTGGCAAAGTACAACTGAAACAATAAATTAAAACTAAAAAGAATATCATTTATAATATAAAAACATGAGATACACAGTAATAAGTACATCTAAATATTTGTAAAGTCTGTATACTCAAAACTACAAAAGACTGCTAAGATTAAAAAATAATAACAAGAGAAAAGAAAATCCTAAGTAGATATAGAAATTTACCATATTTAAATATCAAAAGATGTCTTGGTCTTCCAAATTGATCTTTTACAATCCTAATCAAAATTGTGTCTGGCTTTTTGTTAAAAAATCATAAATTGATTATAAAATGTATATGGAAATTCAAAAAGCCTGCAACAGCCAAAACAAATTTGAAACTGAAGAACAAACTTGAGAGGCCCTAAACTACCAGATTTTATGACTTACAAGGAAACCACAAAAATCAAGACAATATGTCATTGCCATAAGAATAGACATACACATTAATAGAACATAATAGAAAGTCCAAAAATAAACCCACAAATAAACCAACATAAATTAAAAAATATCAATAATCAATTGATTTGAGACAAAGGTGATGATAAATAACGAAGAAAGAACAGTATTTACAATCAATAGGAACAACCACACAGCTGTATGAACTTTTATCCTTACTTTATGTCATGAGTAAATATAAGGGTTAAATCTGTAAAACTTCTAAAAATTTTTTTGTCTTGGATTAGGCAAATATTTTTTAGGTAAGCCCCCCAACAAAATCAATAAATTAGAATTCTAAAAAATCAATATACTACTAAGAAAATGAAAGACAAACCAGAGCCTGAAAAGAAATATTTGCAAATCATATATCTGATAAAGGACTTATACCCAGAATATATAAAAAATTCTCACATCTTTAAAAAAAAAAAATGCCATTTTTAAATGGGCAAACGATCTTAATAGGTATTTTTTTAAAAGATATAAAAATGTTCTATAAGCACATGGAAAGATACTTAACACCATTAGGCATTAAGAAAACATAAACTGAAATTACAGTAAGCTACCACTACACATCTACTAGATTGAAATCAAAAAGACTAACAATACCAAGTATGGAAGAGGATATAAAACAACTGGACCTTTCACACATTTCTTTTATGACTACAAAGTAACACGGCCACTTTAAAAAACAATTTGGCAAGTTTCTTATAACAGGCACTAAATCCACATTTACCCATAAGCAGGTCTCAGCACTCTTAGTACCCAAGGGAAATGAAAACATAGGTTTATGCATTTTTACTAAAAATACTGTACAAATGTAAACATCCCTCCTGTAAACAACTAGATACAACACATTCCTGCTCAATTCTAGTTTCTTCACTTTATTTAATAAAAAATCACAGTGTAATACTACAAATGAAGCACTATACTAGATTTTTTGCCTTTGTACCCCCTCCTTCCATTGCAGCCAGATGATTTTTTTAGAAAATAAAAGAAATTATGTCACTTCGCTAGCCTAAAGCCTTTCAACGGCTTCTCACTGCTCTTATAACAGAATCTAAACTGTTTCTCACAGTGGACAAAACCTGAATAAATCTTACTTATGTCTACCTTACCAATTTAATTATGTTACTCTCCTCTTTGCTAATTACAGGCTGCAATCAATCAGATTTTAGTTGGTTTCTAAATAGGCTTACTTTCTCTCAACTCCCAAGCCTTTTGCTCACTGTTCCCTCTGTCTAACATGCTCTTTAACTGGCTCTTAGCAGGACTGACTCTCTCTCATACTTTTGTTCTCAGTTTGAGTTGCTGCCTATTCAAAGACGTATTCACTGACTACACTACTAAAATACTGTATGTCTCCATTATTCTGTATAAAAATATATTATTTCATTCCTAGCACTATATAACCTGTACTTGATTTGTGTGTTTATTATGTCTCACATTAAAATAAATAAATACATGTGTGTGATTGTCTGTGTGAATATGTATGTACACGTACAAGCTGCAGGAGGGCAGAGCTTGTATTATAGCTCTACTCGCCATTGTGATGCCCTAGTACCTGCCTCAGTACCTGATACATAACAGTTTGCAACTGTCACGTAAGAAAATGTCCCTCCTAAGATGGGACTCAACAAATGAGTTGGCACATGTCCAAGACACCCAAGCTGCTAATGAATAAATTACCACAATGTATACATCCCTATTAGATATAATAACTTAGATTCTAACAAAATAATAAACTCTATTTTTATCTTAAACTTAAAAGTCTCTTCACAAGTTATCCTCATTATTTTACTGTGTATGTGTATATACATAAACACACATATGTATACATATATGCATACACATACACATATTGCAAAAAAATTTATCGAAAAAAATTTATAGAATCAATCACATCAAAGTGTAACTCATAAAACTTACATGAGAGTTATATGCATGTCATTTCTAATCTTTTAAATCCAAATTGTAAATACTTGAATATCTGAGGTTTTAAGAATTACGTGCTTTGATATGAAACCCAACTTTATTCTAGATATTTGCTTCAATTCTAATGTAACTGTGTAATGAATGACTTTCAAATGGAGGAATAAAAGATAAAGATTATGTAAGAAAAACTAATATCTATATTCCATTCTTTTATCTGAATCTCAAAATTCACCCATAATTATAACTGCACTTTGTGAAAGCATAAAATCAGCCCACCTGAATCACTGTTATACATGTTAAATGAGATTATTATGTAAGTTCTCTAATAGAGCACACTGAAAACAGTATTTTTATATTATGAATATAACTCATAAAAAATTATTAATATTTATAGAAGGTTTAAAATGCAGAATTTAAATATACACTAAAATAATTTTATAATTATTCTTAATCTTCACAACATTGTTCTTAAGGCTAATTTTCTCATAATTTTTGTTTTTCAGATTATATGACTTGAATTAAATAACATTTCATTACTGTATCATTCAATATTACCTTACTTGTTAGAGTAATACAATACTTCAGTTCACATAAAAGAAAACTGACAACTAATACTGAAAAGAGTGAAAAGCGGTTATATATGTTGTTTGTTAGCTTTCACTATTTATTTTATAAAGATATCTGGGATAGAATACAGAACCATGCCAGGCAGTTTCAAAATCCCTTTTTGCCTCCTCGCAACATCTTCCTATGTCACCACTCAACGCCACTGCCAAATTCATCTTCCTAAAACACCACTTACATCACAATATTTAGTTTCTCAATAATTCATTATTAAATGAGTTTTATGATCTGAATAGCTATATTAATTATCTTATTATCTGAAATCCTGCAATAGCTTCTCACAGAACTACTAATCAGATCCAATGGGGTTAAATGGAAAGAGATCTAGGCCCCTGCTTTTTTTGTTTGTTTGTTTGTTTGGGTTTTTTGTTTATTTAGGTCTCATTGCTTTTTGTTGAGAAGGGAGGCAGCAAGGCAAGTGCTCGATGCTGAGGTGCTGGGGAGTGGGGCTGTAGGGACTGTGCTGGACTAGAGGCAAGGGAAAGTGATGGGGTAGCCCTGTCCTGCGTGACACCCACCCCCTCCCCAGTACTACACCTGCAGCTGTGTAGTGGGCTTCATCGCCTGCTTGCTCTGTCTTCCTGTAGATGAGCCTGCAGCCAAAGGTCATGCTGCTGACAGTGGCCCTGGGGGCCTACCTGGTGCTCTTCAACCTCTCCCCATGCTGGCAGTGGGACTGCTGAGGCCAAGGCCTAGCCAACCTCACCAAGCCCAATGGCACCACCGGGTGGGTCCCTACCCCTGTCCCCACGGTGGCCTGTTCATGTGGTGCCTGCTCTCACCAAGGGGCTTCTGTGTTCATGGAGAGTAGGCAAGTCGTGAGGTGGGGCTGACAGGTAGCCTGGCTTTCATCTCACAGCAGGGACCCAGGCTTACCCAGGTCCCAGTAGACCCCTGCTTTTAAGTGAAGATTCTACTAAAACCTTTGAGCAGAAGTACATTATTTAGTGAGCTAGGTACAGCAGCTTACTTCTCCAAGCCCCAGTTTCCACATCTTTAAAAACTAATATTCATCAAAATTGTGTGACCTCTAAGGTCTTCTGGTTCTATGATGCCAAAGTAGTACAATATCTACTAAGAAGACAACTGTGAAGTATGCAACAACTTTGGCATCAGAGTGAAAAATGAATTTATACTCTGAAGACCTAAAAGTGGTAAAAAAAGAAATGTTTTAAGACTGCAAGTATGGCACAAATGCATTGCAAAAATTATCAGATGAGGTAAAGGAAAAAGAGAAGATTCACTGGTTCAAAACTTCTGTTTGAGAGAAATAAAAAATATGTGACTAAAACAATAAAATAATGCTAACTGGTCCCTACAATTAACAGAACTTGCTTGAGATGAAAAAAAGTGGGTTTTTTTTTTTTTTGGTAATAACAGGAAAGGAATGTAACTTCCCAAATGACTGCATTTATTTCTCAATGAGAAGGTGCTTACAAAAATTTCTACTTTAAAAAGCTTTCAAGAAAAATTAAAAGCAGCAAATAACAACAACAAATGAGTCAAGCATTTAACTCATGAAGTTAAGAATTTCGTTTTTTTTTTGTTTTGAGATGGAGTCTCGCTCTGTTGCCCAGGCTGGAGTGCAGTGGTGTGCTCTTGGCCTTGGCTCACTGCAAGCTCCACCTCCTGGATTCAAGTGATTCTCCTGCCTCAGCCTCTAGAGTAGCTGGGATTACAGGTACACATGGTTAATTTTTGTATTTTTAGTAGAGATGGGGTTTTATCATGTTGCTCAGGCTGGTTTACAACTCCTGACCTTGTGATCCACCCGCTTCGGCCTCCCAAAGTGCTGGATTACAGGCATGAGCCACCACACCCAGCCGAGAATTTCTAAAAAACAAACCTGAATAAATAAAAAGAAATTATATGTGTTAAAGCAGAATTTCATGGATCAGAAAATACAAAGATTAAATGAGTCACAGGAGAAAAAAAGAATGACACACATGATCCTGCGACAAAAAGGAAAAACAAAAGAAAAAAAACACTGAAAATTGAAAACTAAAAGCAAAATGTAACAAACAGACTTTTCTTACAAAATTTTCTTATAAAATACGTGTTTAAGCTGGGCACAGTGGCTCATGCCTGTAATCCCAGCACTTTGGGAAGCTAAGGCAGGAGTTCAAGACGATCCTGGCCAACATAGTGAAACCCCGTCTCTACTAAAAACACAAAACTTAGCCAGGCATGGTTGCACGTGCCTATAGTCCCAGCTAGTCGGGAGGCTGAGGCAGAAGAATCGCTTGAACCCAGGAGGTGGAGGTTGCAGTGAGCCGAGACTGTGCTACTGCACTCTGGTCTGGCAACAGAGCAAGACTCCATCTCAAAAAAAAAAAAAAAAAAGATACATGTTTAATTCACGGTAATAAATGTGTATAAAGGAAAAAGAAACTAAAGTGAAATATGTCTGAAGTTAATCTCTGAGCTATGGGCTTATCAATCTTTTCCATTGATCTCTACATATTTTTCCTATTCCATAACTTTTCTAAAAAGAGTATTTTATAATCAGAGAGAAAACAGTAAGTTTCTATGGGTGGGGGCTGGATATATCTCTCAGTGTTGGGGTTATACACAAACACTGGACTATAAACTTCTTTTTTTTTTTTTTTTTTTTTTTTTTTTCCCTGAGACGGAGTTTCACTCTTGTTACCCAGGCTGGAGTGCAATGGCGCGATCTCAGCTCACCGCAACCTCCGCCTCCTGGATTCAGGCAATTCTCCTGCCTCAGCCTCCCAAGTAGCTGGGATTACAGGCAAGCGCCACCATGCCCAGCTAATTTTTTGTATTTTTAGTAGAGGCGGGGTTTCACCATGTTGACCAGGATGGTCTCGATCTCTTGACCTCGTGATCCACCCGCCTCGGCCTCCCAAAGTGCTGGGATTACAGGCATGAGCCACCGCGCCCGGCATGGACTATAAACTTCTAATGATAAATTCCACCTTGGTCTTGCTACTTGCTGACCAATCCATGAGAAGCACCTAAATAGTATGCACTGAAATATCTGAAACTATTTTGTATCCATTAAGCAAGTATTTCATATCATTTGTGTGATGTCAGTATATTTGTAAGTAGGTTTAAAATAAAATTTAAATATTTAGTCTTCAACCGTCTACCCTTTATAGTCTATTAACTGTCTACTTGACAAAAGAATTCTTGTTAACTCTTTCACAAAAATAACCTATCCCTAAAGTACACAATCGGGAGCCAACCTAATGCCATTCAACTCTCAACCTCTAGTTCCACTCCATAATATCCTAAACAGTCTCTTACTTACAAAATTTCTTTCTCAATAATGTAGAAATTATCAAGTTTCTAATCAGAACCTAAAATAAAGGCTAATTAAAAGAAGATAATTGACTCCAGGAAGACACTAATTAAGGATGATACACAGTTAGATAAAAAAGAACAATTCATAGGCACAAGACTAAAATCCATTGTTTTATTTTTAAATGTTACCAAAAATAGATTTTGCTGAACTATAGTTCACCATTAATAGTGGCATGAGTCTTTAGAGTTGGAATAACTTGGAAATAAATCCCAACCCTGTCACTTAACTAATTCATAATTTAGAAAGGAACTTTTCAGAATAATACCACCTATCTCACAAGATAGCTACAAGAGTACCACAGGTAAAGTACATACTCAAAAGTGACTCAGCTAGGCTATGTACTTGCTATGGCTTGAATGTGTTCCCCCAATGCAACACTGTTGGGAGATAAGGCCTAAAGAGAGGTGATTAGACCATGAGGGTGAGTGAGTGGATTAATGTCACTATCATGGGAGAGGGTTCCTTGTCAGAGGAATGGGTTCCTTATAAAAGGACAACTTAGGCCCCCTCTTGCTCTCTCTCCCACCCTCTCTTTGCCCTTCTGCCATGGGATTACATAGCATGAAGGCCCTGGTGAGATGCCAGCACCTTGATATTGGACTTTCCAGCCTCCAAAACTGTGAGCCAATAAATTTCTGTTCATTATAAATTACCCAGTCCATACTATTCTGTTATAGTGGCATAAAATAAACTTTAAAAGTACTCAATAAATTTAAGTTGCCTTATTTTTCCAGTATGACATGGGCAGCTAGAACAAAATAAGGAGGAAAACTTGCTGGGAATAATAACTATGACTTCAACTTCACTGGCACTATGTATTGATAAACAGATATAAATGACAGTGATTAACACTGCTAAATATCAGAGCAATATTGCATTAAAAATTAAAATTACAAAAAAAATTATACATAGTTAAAAAATAACATAGAATGTTTTGGATAGTCATAAAATTTAGTTATTTCCTTTACCATACAACTGCAATAGCACAACTGTGAAGAATGAAGCTTAAATATCAAGTAGCCTAAAATGAATAATCCTTAAAATGAATATACATATCTAAACTTAGCTTTCATAAATATGTTTCAGAGATTTGTGGGAATAGTAAGAGATCGTTAAGTAGTTCAAATGTGAATTACCAACTATGGGCATTGCTTTTGATTTCCATAATCTATAGCTTAAGTATATATTGAAATCAATATTAAAACATTTTTGCTAGCAATAAGATTTGCATTTCAATGTCATATTTATATCCACTAATACATTAATAAATAATTCTGTTTATATCAATATTATATCCACATCAAAACTTGTTTTTACTATTTGACAACTAAGACACAGCAAATAACAGCAAGAATTTACATATTATGGCGTTCAAGGTGTGGTAGTCAATTACTTACTCATTTAAAAGTTTTGAGATGGATCTAATTAAACTTTCTCAATTTATAGATGAGGTGAAATTATCTCACTACTCTTCTTCAAATCCATTTCCCTAGTCTATTTCCTTTTCCATACAACTGTTGCACAGCTTCTCTTCCCTGCTTAAACTTCCAGGACCTCCTCCACCATCCTACTCTTACTGATAAAAGGCAACTTTGACATGTTCTATCACATTAACCCTGTAGGTTTACCAACATAATCTGCCTTCCCTTCGCTTACGGATGAACTACCCTTACTACTGTATACAAGCCACCTCCTACCTAAGTCCTCTGCCCTCTACATTTCATACCTGTTTCCCTCCACAAGAAAACAGCTACAAGACTTGTTCCTGACCTCTGACCTGCCAGATCATTCCCATCAGCATGCACGAAGGGACAACTGTATACTAAAACCATAAATTGTACACTTTTAAATAGTTATAATGGTGAACTATAGGTAATGTGAATTTCATTTCCATTAAAACAAGCAAAAAAATGATATAGATAAGTCCTTGCAGAGACCAGGCACAACTTCAAATCATCCCTATTTTTTATTTCATTCTAACGATCTGCAATTGCCAGGGTCCCAAGCCTACTCACCAGCCTAAATCAAAAGTAATCTTCTCTAAAAGGAAGATAACAATATACAAAGCTTCAAATTCCCTCTACAATTTTTATATACTTTATTCAGGCATCAATAAAAAACAGCCAGCCATATTAAATGATAAGAAGTGAATAAAAGCTAAGGAAAACAACAGACACATAGATTCCTAGTAATGAAGCAGATATACAGATGACTAGATAACGAAGTTATCAAAACCAGAATGTAAAACAATCATTACTAATGTAAAAAACAAGATTGAGGGCCAGGCCCTGTGGCACATACCAGTAATCCCAGCACTTTGGGAGGCCAAAGCAGGCAAACTGCTTGAGCTCAGCAGTTCCAGACCAGCCTGGGAAACAGAGTGAAACCCCATCTTCACCAATACAAAAAAAGAAAAAAACAAAATTAGCTGTGGCACGGTAGCCTGCACCTGCATCCCCAGCCTTACAGGAGGCCATGGCAGGGGGATCACTTGAGCCTGGGAGGTTAAGGCTACAGTGAGCTAAGACTGTGCCACTGACTGCACACCAGCCTGGGTAACAGGGTAAGACCCTGTCTCAAAAAAAAAAAAAAAAAAAAAGACTGAAGATTTCAGGAGAAAACAAAAACCATAAAAGAGTATAAAACAAACTTTCTACAAGTGAAAAATAAGTGAATTTCATAACTCAATGTTAGGTTTAACAGCAGATTACATACAGTTGAAGAAATAATGAGTGAACTCGAATACACATCAAAAAACAGTTAGACATACGGACACAGTAACAGGATAAAAATAGAGAGGGGAAGAAAAGGATGTGAAATACAATGAACAGGTCTTTCATACCTATAATTACACTTCATGAAGGATAGGAGTAATAAAGGAGAAGCAGTATTTGAACACAGAATTACAAAGAAATTTTCAAGGCCAATTAAATAAACCAGATCATTTCTGATCTATCATTCATTTCACTAATACAAAAAACAAGTTCACATCTATGCACATCAGAAGAAAAATGCTAAAAATCACAAAGAATTATTTTTAAAAGTAACAATGAAAGAAAGATATATTACCTGCAAAGAAGCAGTAACATATTTTTCAAAAACTGAAATAACAGAAGTCAGAGGGTAACAGAAGTCACTCCCTACTAAAAATACAAAAGTCAGCTGGGCATGGTAGTGCATGCCTATAATTCCAGCTACTCAGGAGGCTGAGGCAGAAGAATCCTTTGAACCCAGGAGGCAGAGTTTGTAGTCAGCCAAGGTCACACCACCGCACTCCAGCCTGGCCTGGGCAACAGAGTGAGATTCCATGTCAAAAAAAAAAAAAAAGAAAAAGAAAAAAAAAAACTACGAAAGAAAATAACTGCCAACTATTATTCTACATCTAGGATGTAGAATGTGAAGGAAAAATTTAAAACCTGCAGAGAAGGAAAAAGAGACTGTAAAAAGTAGATTTCAAACAAAGAAAATACTAAAATCTATGTTTCAGGCAGAAAGTAAATGATCTGAAATGCAGAAGAAATAAAAGCTAGAAAAAGGAAAAAAACACATGGATAAACCTAAATAAATATGTACGATGTTTATCAATAGCAATCATGTTTAGAAAAGCTTAAAAGATAGAAAAGATTAAAATACATCAAAAACAATAGCACTGAATTTGGTAGAAGGACAAATGAAATTAGTGTTTGAAGATCTACAAATTCTCCAGAAAATGATAAAAGTGTAAATTTATTTTACATTTTAATAAATCAAACATGTATTTTATAATATCTATGGTTACCATTAAAATAACAGTAAAATAAGATTTTTAAGGTTAATAAAGAGGGATGCTAAAAAAAGAAAAAGACATGTAAATCCAAAAGTAGTGGAAAAAAAAAGGAAAAAGATAAAACATACTGAACTGACATGACAAATAAAAAGCTAATTGGTAACACAGTATGTTTAAATTCAAATACATCAATACTTGTGTTATAGGTAAAGAGACTAGACCTTCCAATTTAAAGATAAGAATTGGCAAACTAGACAGATAAATATATACATTTTAAAATATATATATTTTTTAAACAAAAAGACCAACCACATGCAGCTTATAAGAAATGAAGAAATATACCTTATACCTAAAGAAAACTACACAATGTAACCCACAAAGCTATGAAATGGTTCTTGTCTCTTCCAGGAGTTTAAAATGTGCAAGGTAATTCATAAACATAAAACAAAAAGGGAGGCCTAAAACAATTATGCATACACATATCTGGAAGTATAAACTCTTTTGCAATCGGTCTTTTGCCTACCTTATTCTAATTTTTCAGGTCTAAATATGTGACTTCCTCTGGTAAGCTACCCTTGACTTTTCCTTAACTAATTAACTGGGTTAGGTGCTCCAGCTAGGTGCTTCCATACCATCATAACAATTATCAAGGATACTATAATTAACTGTTTCACCGTCTGTCTTCTCCACTAGATAACAAATGCTATAAGACCACGGAATCACTTTCCACTGGGTCAAGAACTACAAAAGGTCTGATATTTTACTCTACTTTCAAGCTAAGAAATTAGCTTGATATTTCCATAGATGCTAGCAAAATATGTAAGTTTATAGGGTCAGAGATTAAAGATTTCATTATTCATTGCACAACAGGCCTTATGACCTTCATGTCTGCATTGGTTCCCTCACTCCTCTAAAGTCTCACAGGGCTAAAGCAGAAGCAAGCCAGGTGGATGCTGCACACACACAGTAAGTTTGCATCACAGAGAAGGAACCACAAGCTTTGAAAACTCCAATATTTTAAAGGAGCTACTAGCAAACCTGTCCAGCTTTTGCCTCCGAGGGAAATATCTTTATTACCATGGTCAGAAAAAAAAAAAAATCTGCCCTGTGCCTAACGTATGTCTATTTCTCAAGGCTGTCTCCTGCACAAAAAGCCTTGAAAAAATAGTCCAGAACAAACGCTAATACAACACATGCAAAAATGCCATGGAAAATTGTCTGCCAAAATACGGTTTACCGTTTCAAATGTAACACTTAGTACGGTGCTTGAGAACATAGTTGGTAATCAATATCAACTTAATTTACTATAATATATAATAAATAAGGTAATAAAAAACTGGCAAAACAGTGTCATCATAAAACATTAAGTCATGTCTTAATTCTCCTAAGCTCTTAAAAAATAAAGACAAAAGCTCTATTTTTGTTCTATCATATGCATAGTTGCATTAGATCAACTTTGCAAATTCACACTGTTCTATTAATCTCCTTTCAGATGATTAATTTCAAATGTCCAGACAAGCATTATTTGTTATAAATCCTCTTCTTTTGGATCTTTAACTGGATAGCACTTTCATCTTCATCATGTCATGTATCAAGTAAGATTATCAAGATCATTTTGTTGAGAAGTGGACTAGCTGAAATATATAAGCTAATGTGCAGACCAAATAAATGCACTGGTATTTTCTACAGAGAGAAAGCTAGAAAGATATCCCCAATACACAAGAACTGTTTCCAAAATGGGATATTAGAGCCTCAAAGGGTGTAAATGAAACAAGAAACTAGTCAAGAGGAAGTAACAAAGCTTGTCAGTGGTAGCAGCATACCAGAGCCTAGTTGTCCAGTGTTTTTCTCCCCTTTAACTTTCTTTTCAATCACAGCAAACTATTTCAAACATTCAGCAATTTACAAAAGACTTGAAGACCATATTAATGATCTACATTAGAAGACAAAGCATCCAGTATGACAGTGTGGCAATTCCTCAGAGATAGAACCAGAAATACCATTTGCCCCAGCAATCCCATTACTAAATATATACCCAAGGGAATATAAATCATTCTATTATAAAAATACATGCACATGTGTGTGCACTGCAGCACTATTCACAACAGCAAAGACACAGAATCATCTGAAATGCCCAAATAATATAATGGATAAAGAAAATGGGGTACATATATACCATGGAATACTAATGCAACCATAAAAAGAAACAAGATTATGCCCTTTTCAAGGACATGGATGGAGCTGGAAGCCATTGTCCTCAGCAAACTAATGCAGGAAGAGAAAACCAAACACTGCATGTTGGCACTAATAAGTGGGAGCTAAACAATGAGAATACATGGACACAGGGAGGGGAACAACATACCCTGTCAGGGTGGGGTGGGAGGAGAGACAGCAAAAGGATAAACAGCTAATGCACACAGGGCTTAATACCTAGGAGATGTGTTGATACATGCAGCAAACCACCGTGGCATACATTTACCTATGTAACAAACCTGCACATCCCACACGTGTATCCTGGAACTTAAAATTAAATTAAAATTTAAAAAAAGAAGACAAAGCATCCTACCAAATCTAAATGAGACAAAAATTCAAGTTAAGAAATAAAATGTATATGGATGACAAATTCAAAGTGTAATGTTCCCAAACTACATGGGAACATATAAACAATCACAAACTTGATGCAATTAAAACCATTTAAATTATTTCCATATCTATAAACTGAAGTGTAATTTTTATTTAGACATCTCTTTATCCTTCCTAAAATCAAATGTGCACTCTTAAAAAGTTAACTAGTGCCTTGGGGGAGACAGTGTGGGCAGTTATTTGTCCAGTTCATGTTTCATCCTTTTACTACTTAGGTATTTCTTGTAAAAAGCATATGCCTGCATTTTTTCCACATTATAACCACAATCATATGCTGCATGCCCTTTTTTTCTTTTTTAAGATAGAGTCTCACTCTGTTGCCCAGGCTAGAGTGCAGTGACATGATCATGGCACAATCAATTCTCTGACCTCAGCCCTGCAGAGTAGCTCCGCCTACAGGCGCACACCAGCACACACAGCTAATTTTTATTTTTGCTTTTTGTTTTGTAGAGATGAAGTTTCGCCATATTGCCCAGGTTCATACAGTGTGTTTTGATTATTAATATATCAAAAGGTTTACCATCTTTGTATTTTCTGTTGATGCAAGTTTTTCAATGCATAATTTTTCTTCTTTCTTGCCATCTTTGGATTGAGGATGTGCCTTTGTTCACTGTACTGTGGTTGGAGAACGCTCTCTTATTATTCCTGTTCTATAAAATTTACAGAGGTTTTATTTGCTGGCTTATGGTATGCACCTTGCACAACCAACACTTCAAACATTGAATGAATTGGGCTGCGAAGTTTTGCTTCATCCACCATATTCATCCGATCTCTCGCCAAACAACTACCACTTTTTCAAGCATCTTGACAACTTTTTGCAGGGAAAACACTTCCAGAACCAGCAGCATGGAAAAAATGCTCTCCAAGAGTTGGTCGAATCCTGAAACAGATTTTTACACTACAGGAATAAACAAACTTATTTCTCAGTGGCAAAAATGTGCTGATTGTAATGGTTCCTATCTTGATTAATAAATATGTGTTTGAGCCTAGTTATGATTTAAAATTCACAATCTAAAACAGTAATTACTTTTGCACCAACCTGATACAATATATTTTTTTGTGGACTTATAATACAATCATTTTCTAATGCACATGTTTAAATGAGATGGTTTCTCTTTAACTATGAGAAGAGGAGAGATGAGGACAGAATACAGGTCCTAGCTTTACTGTTGTTACCAAGAAATATCAAAAAATAAGAGCCTCTCAAGCACAGCCTGACCTCCAGTACTTTCTAAGATGCATCTTTGCTGGTCATTCACCTATTCATACTTGGAAGATTTCCCTCCTTGACTCACAGAGTTCCTGCCCTTATGAAATTGTGTTCTATTTCTATAAATTTTTCCTCATTGTAGGGCCAAACCTTATTAAGTATGTCGGAGAACACTGAGGGCCCAGAGAATCCCTATACTCTCAGACCTTTCCATAGTTTCCTTGCACACATAAACTGTATGTAGCCTATAAGCTTCCTCCCAATTGCAACTGCTGGTCTCCGATGGGACCCTGAGCCCCCATTTTGAGGGTATCTTTTTTTGGCGGTGAACGCTTGCTTGTGATTTCTGGGTTCTTCAGATCTTAGAATACTCCATAGTTTATCTTTCCTTTAACCATTCCTGGTCACTGGCTATTGCCCCACAATTCTTGCTGCTACCCACTGTTTTACTCATATTCAGTGATACATCGGATATACTGTAACCTATTTTAATTTTTAATTAACATAATAATTGTGCATATGGGGTAAAGAGTGATATTTCAATACATACAATGTATAGTGATGAAATCAGGGCAATTAGCACATCTATCACTTTCAGCATTTTTCATGTGTTTGTGTTGGAAATATTCAAAATCCTCTTTTCTAACTATTCCAAAATATACAATAAATTGTTAACAGTCATTCTACAGTGCTCCTCCTAACTGTAATTTTGTAATTAAAAAATTAAACGAGCCTTTTACTAATCTCTTCCTATCCTTCCTCCCCTTCCCAGCCTCTAGGAACTGGTATTCTACTCTCTTCTACCTTGAGATCAACTTTTTTATCTTCCACATGAGTGAGAATATACGGCATTTATCTTTCTGTGCCAAGCTCATTTCACTTAACATAATGACCTCCATTCAATGAATGTTACCACAAATGATAGGATTTCACTTGTTTTTATAGCTGAATCGTATTCCATTGTGCACATATACCACATTTTCTTTATCCATTTACCTGCTGATAGGCACTTAGGTTGATTCCATCTTTTGACTACTGGGAACAGTGAAGCAGTAAACATGGGAGTGCAAGTATCTCTTCCATATATTGATTTTCTCTCATTTAGATATATACTACATAGTGGGATTGTTGGATCATCTGGTAGTTCTATTTTCAGTTTTTTGAGAAACTTCCATACTGTTCTCCATAATGGTTGCATTAACATACATTCCTACCAACCATGTATAAGAGTTCGATTTTCTCTGTATCCTACCCAGCATTTGTTTCTTCCTTCAATTACCCTAGTTACTGTTTTTAGTAGAAGTCTAAAGAGATTTAAGAACTATACCACAAGTCAGACACACTGGCAAAAATCTGTAATCCCAATTACTCAGGCGGCTGAGGTGAGAGGATTACCTGAGTCCAGGAGTTCAAGCTCAACCTCAGCAACATAACTATGTTAACAACCACAACAAAAATTATGTTATCATTGCTGCCAAGTGTCTCTCAACGTTTTATTTTTATTGTTTGAAATTCAAAATTACATCAAAAAAACAAAAAAAAAGGAAATTAAAAAACAGATTTGATTACTATTAATATTTTTGGTGTACCTGCTTAGACTTCTTTAGGTTTTTAACAAAAAACTAAATAATATGTGATGGCATTTTTAACGTAAAAGCATTTATCAATAAAAATAAACCAAAAATTTCCACTTGACCTTCACACTTCCCCAACTCAATCCCTTCCCCTCTATTGCCAAGAATCTATTAAATGCTTGCTTGATAAGTATCCCTACATTTGTGCATGCTTTTAAAACGTGTGTGTTTGTTTTATATACGTTACGTATATTATGTACATAACATATAGTGTGTGTGTGTGTGTGTGTGTGTGTGTGTGTGTGTGTGTGTGTGTGTGTCTTATAATCCATGTAAAATGTTAACAAAGTATCTGGCACATATAAATGCTTAGTAATTTGTAGTGGTATTATTATAGCAGTTTATACATAGATTTATTTTTTCCTAGCCAAGTTTAAAATTAGCAAGTAATCTTCTCCCAAGCAGCACCAGAACCATAGCTTACTATTTTACTGTCCTCTATACTTCCTCTCCTAATTCCCATGTAAATTTTTCAATTATATTTGAATTTAAAAGCATGTTTTACTGCTTTCTTTGCACATCATTACATCGTGTATCCCATTATTTTCTTCTGGTTCATTGCTCTTCTTGCTGGAGTACATCCATTAGTAATTCTGTCAGCAAGGATCTATGAACAAGATAGTTTCTGGGTCCCTGTATGCCTGAAATTGTCCTTATATCTATCTTATTCTAAAATGTTAATGTCTGCATAGGACATTAATAAATTCAAAATTATCTTCCCTTAGCCCTTAAATATATTACTGTACCCAATTCTGCCGCAGAAAATCTGTTGATAATATGAACACATATAAATGTGTATAGACAAGACAGAAAGAAGGCAGATACAGACATACCCATGGATGGTGGGCATCACAGTTTAGTTTGCATTGCTCTGATTACCAGTGAATATAAGTACTTATAATGGTTAAGAACCTGGGCTTTGAAACAGAATGCCCATGTTAAAATCCAGACACGGTACTTACTGGATGTATAACCTTAGGCAAGTAACTTAAACACATATCTGTGTTCAGTCCCACATCTGTAAAGTATGGATAATAATAGTGTCTATCTCATAAGGTTATTGTCATGTTAAAGGCAGATACTCAAATAAATGAAATCAAACCCATAAGCTTGAGTCAAAAAAGAAAAAAATCACAGAAGGATTCACATACAGACTTCCACTTTTATAAAGCTTATTTTTCAAAGATCACTAATGGCAGTAAACATAAGAAAAAGCATGGCAAAGCAGATATCATACAGATTTCAAAGTGAGAACACTGCTGAAAAAGGTGATTTTTTTAAAAAGTGGTCAAGAAGCAAAATACCTGGAGAAAGTCAAGCTCTTCACTCATCATGGGGTACAGAGGACTGATGAGAAAGAAAAGCACTTAGATTTCAGATAAGGGAGTAAAGAGAGTATTGAGGCAGAGCTGTGAGAATACACATTTTTTTTTTTATTGAAAAGGAGCCAAAGGATAAATGTTTGAGGTGATGGATACCCTATTTAACCTGATGTGATTATTACACACTGTACACCTGTATCAAAATACCTAAACTACTCCACATATATATTCTCCATATGATATAACCACAAAAATTTTTAAAAATATACTTATTGACTGACCAAAAACTACAACAAATGAAGGATTCTTACCCCAATTTTGTATGTTATAAATATTTACAATATATCTCTAGTTCTACAGTAAGAAATAGCTTGATTAGTTGTATGACTTTAACAAGTTTACATCAAAAAATATCTCATAAGCCACTGGCACTCTGAAAAAGGTACTATGATGCATCTCATTGTTTTCATTATAACAAGATAACTTGTAAAAATTGTCACTAAGAAAAAAATAACATAAGCTGGGCATGGTGGCGCGTGCCTGTAATCCCAGCTACTCAGGAGGCTGAGGCAGGAGAATTGCCTGAACCCAGGAGGCGGAGGTTGCGGTGAGCCGAGATCGCGCCATTGCACTCCAGCCTGGGTAACAAGAGCGAAACTCCGTCCCAAAAAAAAAAAAAAAAAAAAGAAAAAAATAACATAACGCTGGGCTACTAGAAAATCCCTCTTAGTTGTTCATAAGCACAGCAAACAAGCACCTAACAGTAGAAGTAAATTGGACATGTTGCCAGAAATTACAACAATGAATGCAAATTTGAATACCAGCTTCATAGTTCTCAGCCTCAAAAGTGAGAACCTTAAAAGGTAAAAAGATTTTGGGATGACAGTTTCAGTAACTTGGTTGGAAAAAGACTGGTAGAAATACAAAGAATAACTTTATTCTTACTTTTTCCTAAAAATGAATTATTAAGCAAAAATATGAGGGATATCATGTCTATAACTCATAAATTACATTACACAGCATAAATATTTTTAAACAACTACATTTATATGTAAGAGTTTTTGATATATTAGCTTGCTGGTCTAGAAGCAAAATAATTACCTTGGGGAATAATAACAGGGAAGAATGAGTTCATATATCAATGTGCAATGGAATCAGAGTATCAGCATTTTCAAACTGAAAAACATGTTACAAACCATCTATTCAAATTGCTCCCTTCATGGAAAGCCTAGCTAGGCTTTTATAGAGTCAAAGGGGTACTGTTTAAACTACTTTTAATATTTCAAAAAGTATCGCATATTATATTCTTGAGAACTAGAACTACAAGAGGTAAGTGAAACATCATCTTTTATTCTTCACTGAAAATAAAGCCAATGTTGTTAATCTAGTTATCTCATTGAAAAACAGTCATATTTATTTAATAGAAATAACATTAGAAATTGGATAAGAAGGTAAGGTAAGAAATAATTTAAAAATTAAAAGTTGGTAATCATGGAATCCCTACACCAAGGTCAAAAACCAAGGTAACGGACAGGTAGAATATTCAAATTTCCTAACTAGTCCAGTGATCTTGCTTACCTCCACACTACTTTGAATACAGGACATAAATAATAGATTTAACAAATGTCAAATTTTAACAATGGCAACACATGGAGCAATAAGATTACTGGCAATTTTTCATTTCTTCTTCACATATATTTTTAAATGATTTGCGATGAGCATACACACACACACACATATTTACACACACATTTAATAGTAAGTCTTTCTAAAACAAAATCTGATAATTGTACAAATCATATTCAGAAATATGATATTCCCATGTTTCCTTATTCCAGTCACATAATCTTGAAGAATGTCTCCTCATCTACAAAACAAGGATAATGGTTGGTTCTTACATTATGTTTCACTAATTATTGCTAGGACAACTAAAAAGATAGCTATAAAAGTAAATCTATTATAAATCACTTCTAAAACCAAGGTAATTTTTATTATAGCATAAATTCTACATGGTGATAATTATACATACAAACACACACACAGAGGTTATCTCTGAAAAGCCCAACTCCTCTGACTACCATTTCAGATATTAACATTCAATCAATATTTATTAAACCCTAATATTGGCAAAAGTTAAATATAAGGTGACAAGTTAAATATCTACCATGGGATGAATATGCATGTAAAATAAATAATAAAGACTCTATCAACAGTTTTAATTTTGTGCAATTTTATATTTATATAACAAGATTTATCTAATTATTCAGGATTGCTTTTCCAAGCAGCAAGCAACTTCTTAAGCTTTACAGTAATAATCATACTTTAAGAAGTAACTACAAGGTTGTAATTTGCACGTTCAAGATGGTATTATTTAGCAAATCTAGACTAGGAATAAACATAGGCCTAGATTCCACTTTGACATGATTTCAAATTAATATTATGATCTTGGGCAAGTCATTTAATTTTTCTGAGGTGGGATCGTTGCTTTGCTAAGCGCCAACAGCTACAAGTAACAAATGCTCAGGCTCTGAGCTAATTCTGGTCAAGTCCAGCTTAATATCTAAAGGCTCCCATCCCATTAGCAGGTAGGGCTGAAAATCTGTCTTTCTGCCTTATGCTCTAATTCAGGTATTCTAGGGGGGTAAACTTTTAAGCTGTTAAATAAAATTTGTAGGAGGTCATTGATTTGGACTAGGCTCCTATACTGAGTTCAACAGACCAAATTGATATGAAGTCATTCGTGCTGAATGCAACTTGAGAGTGTACTCATGTAACAAAAAGCTAAGTTTATTAGTTACAGCAACTGAGCTTTAGTCAAGAGTTGACAGTCAACTGATTAAAGTGAGACAAAACACCTAGCTGTAACCAATTCATTAAGTTGTTCTTTTTGCCCCTGTTTTCTGTCCATAAATGCTAGATGAACAGGTAGCAGGCAGTTCTTAGAACCTGTTCTAGTTCAGAGGTCTGCCTAATGGTAAATCATTATTACTGGGTTTTGTCGTTTGTTTTTTGCTCAGGCAACCCCTGATAAAGTTAAACATGCTTAAAGTTTTCTTTCTTTCTTTTGTTTTTGTTTTTTTTTTGAGACAGGTTCTCACTCTCTCACCCAGGCTAAAGTGCAGTAGTACAATCTCAGCTCGTGCCTCAGCCTCCTGAATAGTTGGTACTACAGGTGCATGCCACCACACTCAGCTATGTTTTTTTTTTTTGGTGTTTTTTTTTTTAATTTTTAACAGAGACAGGGTTTCACCATGTTGGCCAGGCTGATCTCAAACTCCTGACCTCAAGTGATCCTCCCACCTTCCCCCCCCAACATGCCTGGGGTTACAGGCATGAGTCACTGCACCCAGTTTTTCCTTTTTAATAATCCTAATGCTTACTTGATTTACCTAGTTTTGGAAAATGGGCTTTTGCCTTTGTTTCCTGAGCTAATTCTAGTTCCTCCTGCCAGAAGGTCAGGGGCAGAAAGAACCTAGGGATGAGGTTCTCAACAAGCTCTCAGCAATCCTCTCACTTTAAATCTGTGCATTCATTTCCAGCCACTGACTGACCTTGTGTTTCAACATATAACAATTATTTGAAATTATTAAGTTGTCAACTATTCAAATATGAACATTATCATTTGCCCATAATACCTACCATGTCAGATACTTCAGCAAAACCAAGCAAAAACTAACCTGTATGTATCAGAATCTCAGAAAAAAGATGACTTGATCTTCCAGCCATGTGCCAAGATTCAGAATTAGCAAATTTAATATTTTAGCTGAATTCCCTGTTGTATGAGGTCCCTTCCTATGGCAACTTATCAACCTGGTGGTCACCATTTACAGGATTGATGATAATGAGTTTTACTGCTCATATATAACAGTAAAGGCAGGATTTTCTCCATATTCAGGAGATTTTTAAAAAAAATAAATGATAAAAATATGGTAAGCTGCAGCTGAAAAATAACTATGAAAAATAATTACATACATAAGAGGAAATATCAATAAGTAGATATTTTCCTATTTTTCTTAAAAGGTCCTCAAGGATGCATCGCCAACACCCTCAACTGCTGGAATATTTCTATGTCTGTCTCACTCTTAACTGTTGAGATGTTTTTCATTTCATCTGAAATAAATCTCCCCTATTTAAAGCTATATTTTTATTTTCTCATTCATTCATTAAAACAAATAACTGATTACTATAAACTCTTTCCACATAATTAAAATTAATGTAAGACATCCCTTTGAATTATTTCATATAAACCATCAAACTTTATTTATTTACTTTTTCCCTATAGAAGCTTTCTTTTCTTTTCCTTTTTCTTTTTTGAGACAGAGTCTCTGTCACCCACGCTGGAGTGCAGTGGCGCAACCTTGGTTCACTGCAACCTCCACCACCCAAGTTCAAGTGATTCTCCAGCCTCAGCCTCCCAAATAGCTGGGATTACAGGTGCCCACCATCATGCCTGGCTAATTTTTGCATTTAGCAGAGATGGGGTTTCACCATGTTGGCTAGGCTGGTCTTGAACTCTTGACCTCAACTGATCCACCCACCTTGGCCTCCCAAAGTGCTGAGATTATGGGCATGAGCCACCGTGCCCAGCCCCTAATATAAGCTATTTTTGATAGTTTTAGGTAATCTTTACTGTTTCTACATTTATTTTCAAATGAACCATAATCAAAATTCAGCTCAAATAGAAAAAAAAAAGTACAGGGTAGAAATAATTACAGTATTTCTTATAAATGAACATTTTTCTAACAGCAAAAGCACAGTCCATCTACATTCCCTTCCCATTTGCTTGAAAACACCTATTGATCCTTCAAACTAACCACTGGATGTAATATTCCTTCATCATACTTTCCTTAAATTCTCCCCTCTTCCACCCCACCCCAGTATGCCAATATTCCCTAGCCCAATGAAAATCACACTTTCCTTGCTACCTTTCTTCTAAGTAGACACCTTCATGATTGCATTTATCACACTTGTTTATAGTATTTCTGTTTTTTGGACACTTGTGAGTTCCCTGAGAAGAGGACTCTATATTTTTAGTATACGTATTTCTAGTGCTTGGTCAAGTGTCAAATACATATAATGGCTCTGAAATATTTGCTGGGTGAACTCATGGCATATTAACCTTTTTTTTCTTTTTGGACTTAGGATATAGGCAGGATCTAATAATGAGTAGTTCTTCATCCAGCAAAGATCAGAAATATAAACCCTTGACACAATATTTCTAAAAGCCATCTAAAGACACCCTTAGATAGACATGTAACAAAAGAAGGCTGACAGGTGTAAAAGAAGGAATAGTGGTGGAGGGATCCAAGATGGTGGATTAGGAGCAGCTCAGGATTGCAGCTCCCAGCGAAAGCACAGAGGGTGAGTGGACGCCACATTTCCAGACGGATTTTTATTGCCCATATACCAGGAGGTTCCCAGGCAGAGGAACCCCATGGGTCACGATCACGGCTGTTGTAGCCAGCCCAGCTGTTTTGCCAGTGCCCCAGCATGGCAGTTCTCCGTATAAAATACATGGATCCGGGCACCATATTAGCTGGCGATTGGTGCTCCTAGGAGACAGAGTCGCCCATTCATCTGATTTAAAAGGGGACTGAAACAGGGAACCAGGCCAGGAGATTCCCAGGCAAAAAAGCACCACGTATCTCAGAATGGCTGTTTCAGCTGGCGCAGTGGGTTGCCACACGGGAAATCATACAGATCCCGGTGCCTTTTCAACAGGCGACTGGAACACCTAGGAAACAGAATCAACTGTTCAAATAAAAAAAAAAAAAGGCAGGGGGGGGCTCTGAAGCAGGGAGCCAGGTGATCAGGCTCGGCTGGTCCCATCCCCCCCAAAAAAACAAACAGCAATCGGAAACGCTCTGGACTGAGAGTTTCACAGCAAGCACAGCTGAACCCGGATGGTCCAACTCTGTGGGGGAGTGGCGTCCGCCATTACCGAGGCAGTCCACCACTGAAGAGGTAGTTTGCCATCGCTGAGGCACCCTGCCATTGCCGAGGCAACCCGCCATTACAAAAAGAGTCCGCCATTATAAAGGTGGGCCGCCATTGCCGAGGCAGTTCTAACTACACCCCTATAAACAGGACTGCAGGGAAGTTCACATGGCAGCTGGGTGGAGCCCACAGCAGCTCAGCAAAGCCTCTGCAGGCAGACAGTAACTAGGCTGCCTCCTCGCTGGGCAGGGCAGCCCTGAAAAAAGGCAGCAGCACAACAGAAACTCATAAAGCCCTAACTCCCCGGGACAGGGCACCTGGGAAAAAAAAAGGTGGGAGGTTTATGAGTTCTGCTGCAGCAGACTTAAAAGTACGTGCCCAGCAGCTCTGAATGAACAAGGGAGCTCACAGCTCAGCACTTCAGCTCCTATAAAGGAGTAAAGATACACAAAGGCTCAAAATAAAGGGATGGAGGAAGATTTACCAAGCAAATCAAAAGCAAAAAAAAAAGCAGGAGTTGCAATTCTCATCTCTGATATAATAGACTTTAAACCAACAAAGATCAAAAGAGACAAAGAAGGACATTACATAATGGTAAAAGGATCAATGCAACAAGAAGAGCTAACGATCCTAAATATATACGCACCCAGTACAGGAGCACCCAGATACATAAGGCAATGACTTACAAAGAGACTTAGATTCCCACACAATAATAGTGGGAGACTTTAACACCCCATTGTCAATATTAAACAGATCAACGAGACAGAAAATTAACAAGGATATCCAGGACTTGAACTCAGACCTGGACCAAGCAAACCTAATAGACATTTATAGAACTCTCCACCCCAAATCCACAGAATATACATTCTTCTCAGCACCACATCACACCTACTCTAAAATTGACCACATAATTGGGAGTAAATCACTCCTCAGCAAATGCAAAATCTCTGGGACACATTTAAAGCAGTCTCTAGAGGAAAATATATAGTAATAAATGCCCATATCAGAAGCAAGGAGAGATCTAACATCGACACCCTATCATCAAAATTGAAAGAGCTAGAGGAGCAAAATCAAAAAAACTCAAAACCTAGCAGAATACAAGAAATAACTAAGATGAGAGCAGAACTGAAGGAGATACACAAAAAAAACCTTTAAAAAATCAATAAATCCAGGAGCTGGTTTTTTGAAAAGATCAACAAAGTAAACAGACCACTAGCCAGTTTAATAAAAAAGAAAAGAGAGAATAATCAAATAGATGCAATAAAAAACGATAATGGGGATATCACCACAGATTCCACAGAAATACAAACCATCATCAGAGATTATTACAAACAATTCTATGCACATAAACTAGTAAACCTGGAAGAAATGGACAAATTCCTGGAAACTTGCGTCCTCCCAAGCCTAAACCAGGAAGAAGTCGAAACCCTGAATAGACCAATAACAAGGGATGAAGTTAAGGCAGCAATTAAAAGACTACCATCCAAAAAAAGCCCAGGTCCAGATGAGTTCACAGCCGAATTCTACCAGACATACAAAGAGGAGCGGGTACCATTCCTTCTGAAACTATTCCAAACAATCCAAAAAGAGGGAATCCTTCCCAAATCATTTTATGAGACCAACATCATCCTGATACCAAAACCCAACAGAGACTCAACAAGAAAAGAAAACTTCTGGCCAATACCCATGATGAACATAGATGCAAAAATCTTCAATAAAATACTGGCCAACTGA
This sequence comes from Sapajus apella, assembly GCF_009761245.1. Classification (NCBI taxonomy): domain Eukaryota; kingdom Metazoa; phylum Chordata; class Mammalia; order Primates; family Cebidae; genus Sapajus; species Sapajus apella. The sequence goes on along the minus strand of NW_022436972.1, from coordinate 8,641,629 downwards.
TTGTAACAGCACATCAAAAAGCTTATCCAACATGATCAAGTAGGATTCATCCAGAGGGTGCAAGTCTGGTTCAACATACGCTAGTCTATAAACATAATTCACCACATAAAACAGAACCAAAGACAAAAACCACATGATTATCTCAATTGATGCAAATAAGGCCTTTGACAAAATTCAACAGCCCTTTATGCTAAAAACCCTCAATAAACTAGGTATTGACAGAACGTATCTCAAAATAATAAAAGCTATTTACGACAGACCAACAGCCAATATCATACTGAATGGGCAAAAACTGAAAGCATTCCCTTTGAAATCTGGCACTAGACAAAGATGCCCTCTCTCACCACTCCTATTCAATATAGTATTGGAAGTTCTAGCCAGAGCAATCAGGCAAGAAAAAGGAATAAAGGGTATTCAAATAGGAAAGGAGAAAGTCAAATTGTCTCTATTTGCAGACGACATGATTGTATATCTAGAAGACCCCATCGTCTCGGCCCAAAATCTCCTGAAACTGATAAGCAACTTCAGCAAAGTCTCAGGATACAAAATCAATGTGCAAAAATCACAAGCATTCCTAATCACCAATAACAGACTGAAAGAGAGCCAAATCAAGAACAGACTGCCATTCACAATTGCTACAAAGAGAATAAAATACCTAGGAATACAACTAACAAGGAACATAAAGGACCTCTTCAAGGAAAACTACAAACCACTGCTCAACAAAATAAGAGAGGACACAAACAGATGGATAAACATTCCATGTTCATGGTTAGGAAGAATCAGTATCGTGAAAATGGCCATACTGCCCAAAGTAGTTTACAGATTCAACGCTATTCCCATCAAGTTACCAATGACCTTCTTCACAGAACTGGAAAAAAACCACCTTAAACTTCATATGAAACCAAAAGAGACCCACATAGCCAAGACAATTCTAAGCAAAAACAACAAAGCGGGAGGCATCACACTACTGGACTTCAAACTATACTACAAGGATACAGTAATCAAAACAGCATGGTACTGGTACCAAAACAGAGATATGGACCAATGGAATGGAACAGAGGCCTCGAAGGCAACACAACACATCTACAAACATCCCATCTTTGGCAAGCCTGACAGAAACAAGCAATGGGGAAAGGATTCCCTGTTTAATACATGGTGTTAGGAAAATTGGCTAGCCATGTGCAGAATGCAGAATCTGGACCCCTTCCTGACACCTTACACTAAAATTACCTCCAGATGGATTAAAAACTTAAACGTAAGACCTAACACCATAAAAACCCTAGAAGAAAATGTAGGCAAAACCATTCAGTACATAGGCCTAAGCAAGGACTTCATGACCAAAATACCAAAATCATTGGCAACAAAAGTCAAAATAGACAAATGGGACCTAATCAAACTTCACAGCTTCTGCACGGCAAAAGAAACAGTCATTAGAGTGAATCGGCAACCAACAGAATGGGAAAAAATTTTTGCAGTCTACCCATCTGACAAAGGGCTGATATCCAGAATCTACAAAGAACTAAAGCAGATTTACAAGAAAAAAACAAACAAGCCCATTCAAAACTGGGTAAAGAATATGAACAGACACTTTACAAAAGAAGATATACAGGAGGCCAACAAACATACGAAAAAATGCTCATCATCACTGGTCATTAGAGAAATGCAAATCAAAACTACATTGAGATACCATCTCATGCCAGTTAGAATGGCGATCATTAAAAAATCTAGAGACAACAGATGCTGGAGAGGATATGGAGAAATAGGAACACTTTTATACTGTTGGTGGGAGTATAAATTAGTTCAACCATTGTGGAAGACAGTGTGGCAATTCCTCAAGGACCTAGAAATAGAAATTCCATTTGACCCAGCAATCCCATTACTGGGTATATATCCAAAGGATTATAAATCATTCTACTATAAGGACACATGCACACAAATGTTCATTGCAGCACTGTTTACAATAGCAAAGACCTGGAACCAGCCCCTCGATGATAGACTGGACAGGGAAAATGTGGCACATATATACCATGGAATACTACGCAGCCATCAAAAATGATGAGTTCGTGTCCTTTGTAGGGACACAGATGAACCTGGAAACCATCATTCTCAGCAAACTGACAGAAGAACAGAAAATCAAACACCATATGTTCTCCCTCATAGGTGGGTGTTGAACAATGAGAACACATGGACACAGGGAGGGCAGCATCATACACTGGGGTCTGTCAGGGGGAAACAGGGGAGGGTCAGTGGGTGGTGGGGAGTTGGGGAGAGATAGCATGGGGAGAAATGCCAGATATAGGTGATGGAGAGGAAGGCAGCAAATCACACTGCCATGTGTATACCTATGCAACAATCCTGCACGTTCTTCACATGTACCCCAAAACCTAAAATGCAATAAAAAAGCACTTGTATACACACTTATGAATCAAATAAGATTTAAATAACAACAAAAAAAAAGAAGGAATAGCGTTAGGTAAAATTCCCTGTTTCTTATGACCTATATTCTGGGAGCAGACTCCGGTGTTATTACCTAATAAATCATGAACCAGAAATTCTGGACAATAACAGCAGCTTGAAAGTGAGAGAAGAAATCCTAGACACAAGAGCACTAGTAAGAAGAAGCCTCAAGTAAACTCTAGCCAAATGTCTGGCTGAACCATGAGCTACTCATGTCCAAGAAATTTCAGCTGTTGCTAACTCTTCAGTCTGCAGCATGAGTTTAGCCAAGTAAAATGACACCTTACAATTTTTCAATACAAAGTAAAACAACCATGACAAAATGCCAGATCTCTACAGAGCATCATGCACAGTGTTCAGAATATAATCCAAAATTATTTAACATACAAATAATCAAGAAAATGTAGCCCAAACAAGATAAAACACAAACAACAGAAACCAACACTGAAGTAACTCAGATGATAGAACTGACCAACATTTTAAACCAACTATTATAACTAGGTTCAAGGATATTTTCTTAAAAAAAAAAAACAAAAAAACAATACTAACTTAATAAATAAAAATTCTATTGAAATATATCATATTTAAAGTAGAAAGTTCACAAGATAGGCTAAACAGCAGATTAGAGAAAAAGAGTCTGTGAAATTAAACACAGATCAACATAAATATTTAAACTGAAAAAGACAGAAGAAAGACTGGAGAAGAAAATAAACTGTCAACGACCTACAGCACAAAAATAACAAGATCTAACATAATTACAAATGTAGGCCCCCCAAAAAAGAGGAGGAAGAGAATAAGAAAGTAAAAATAATTATAGAAACAAAATTTTTCAACACTGGTAAATAAATTCAAAAAACTGGTCAAAAAGACAAGGTTCAACAGCCAAATACCTGTAAATCAAAGGCAGAGGAAAGCTTAAAAGGAGCCAGAGAATAAAAATTATATTACATACAGAAAAACAATGACTGAATGACTACTTTGTTCTCATCAAGGGGAAAAAAAAGTCAAAAGACAGTGGGACATTTTTTTAATGCTGTCAATCCCAATTCCTATACCCAAAATATATCCTTTAAAATAATAATCAAATGAACATATTTTTAAATTTAAAAGAAAGAAATTTAAAAGTATTGGTTACCAGCATGTTTTTTAAAAGTGCATTTATAAGATTCTTCAGGCTGTAGAGAAATGATGCAAGAGAGAAACTTAGATATTCTGAAGGGAACAAAAAGTAAAAGAAATGGCATGCATATTGGTAAGCATAGAATATATATCCTTAGTGCATCTTTAAAATACATATGACCATTTGAAGTGAAAATTATAGCACTGTGTACTGTATGTTGATATGATCTGTCTCTGTGTCCCCACCTAACTCTCACGCTGAATTGTAATCCTCAACGTGGGAGGAAGGGCCTGGTGGGAGGTGACTAGATCATGGGAGTGGATTCCTTGTTTGCTGTTTTTATGTTAGTGAGTTCTCACAAGATCTGGTTGTTTAAAATTGTGCAGCACTTCCCTCTTCACTCCATCTCTCCTCCTCTGCCATGTGAAGATGTGCCTGTTTCCCCTTCACTTTCTGCCAGGATTGTCAGTTTCCTGAGGCTTCCCCCGCCATGCTTCCTGTACAGTCTGTGCACTGATTCAATTAAACCTCTTTTCTTCATAAATTACCTAGTGCAAGAATGGGCTAATACAGAAAATTGGTACTGGAGAGTGGGGTATTGCTATAAAGATATCTCAAAATGTGGAAGCAGCTTTGTAGCTAGGTAAAGGTATCTGAAAATGTGGAAGCAGCTTTGTAACTGGGTAATGAGCAGAGGTTGGAACAGTTGGGAGAGCTCAGGAGACAAGATGATGAGGGAACGTTTGGAACATCTGAAAGACTTGCTAAACTCTTGTGACCCAAATGCTGACAGTGATATGGTCAACGAAGTCTAGGCTGAAGTAGTCTCAAATGAGGAACTTATTGGGAACTGTGGCAAAGATCACTTTTGTTATGCAATAGCAAAGAGGTTGAAAGCATTCTGTGACTGCCCTAGAGATCTGTGGAACTCTAAACTTGAGAGAGATGATTTAGGGTTTCTGGTGGAAGAAATTTATAAGTAGCAAAATGTTCTTCAAGATGTGGCCTGGCTGCTTCTAACACCATAGGGTCACATGTATGAGCAAAAAGATGATCTGAAACTGGAACTTCCATTTAAAAGGAAAAGAGGATAAAAGTTAAGAAAATTTGCAGCCTGACCATGTGGTAGGAAAGAAAAATATATTTTCTGGGGAGAAATTCAAGCTAGCTATAGAAATTTGCATAAGTAAAGAGGAGCCTAAGGCCAAGACCAGCCTGGCCAACATAGTGAAACCCTGTCTCTACTAAAAATACAAAAAATTAGCCAGGCATTGTGGCAGGTGCCTGTAGTCCTAGCTACTAGGGAGGCTGAGGCAAGAGATTTTCTTGAACCCAAGAGGCAGAGGTTGCAGTGAGCTGAGGTCACACCACTGCATTCCTGCCTAGGCAACAAAGCGAGACTCCATCCCCGTCGCCGCCAAAATAAAAAAATCAGTAACAATGAAAATCTTTAGAAATGCCTTCAAAAACAACACTGAACTAGTCTGATCAAAATTCTATTAAATTCTGTAAAATGAGGTAAAGCAGTGCCTAGAGGAAATTGTACAGTGTTAAAAAAGAAAAAGCTCTTATTGACCCACAGTTTCACCTCATAAGCTAAACAAAGAACAAAGCAAACTCACAGCAGCAAGTAGAACAAAGTAATGATAAGAACATAAATTAATGAAATAAAAAACAAATAATAGAATTAACATAGCTAAATTTCATTTTTGAAATTATTAATAATGTTGATAAACCATAAGCTTAACCGAGAGAGAGAGCATGAGAGAGAGAGAGAGCGAGAGCGAAAGACAGCGAGAGCATGCGAGAGAGTAAAATATAAATGATCAATATCTGGAATGGATTATCACTATAGATCCTACAGACATTAAAAGAATATCAGAAATGCTTATGAACAGTATGCCAACAAATTCAACTGCTTAGATGAAACAGATAGATAAATCCCCTGCAACACACAATTTACTGACACAAGATGAAGAAATATTCAAATAATCTGGATTAAAAAGTAAAACCCATTATCAAAAAAAAAAAAAACAAAAAAAAAAACCCTTTCCCAAAAAAAAAGTGCAGGCCAATAATTTTATTGGTGAATTCTATAAAAATCATTCATAAACAAAACTTGACAAGAACATTATAAAAAAATAAAATTGCAGACCAAAATCTCTCATGAACACAGACACAAAAATCCTTAACCAAATCCAGCAATATGCAAGATGGAAAATACGTCATGGGGTTATCCTGAGAATGCAAGATTGTTTATAACACTAAAAAAATTAATTGGCAATGGCTATGTAAAGTGGTATAATCACTTTGGAAACAGTCTGTCAGTTTCTTAAATCAAGGACTTACGATATAACCCAGAATTTCACTCCTAGGTATCTATGAAAATATATATCCATATGAAGACCTGGATGCAGGTGTTCATATCAGCATTATTCATAAAAGCCAAAAATTAGAAACAATTCGAATCGCCATAAACTGATAAGTGGATAATCAAACTGTAGTATATCCACATAATAAAATATTACTTGGCAATAAAAAGGAACATAGATGAAGCTCGAAAACATTATGCTAAGCGACGGAAGCCAGACACAAAAGACCACACATTGTGTGATTCCATGGATACAAAATGTCCAGAAAAGGCAAACATGGAGAGTGTAAATTAGTGGTTGCCTGAGGCGGGGGTTGGGAATGGGAAATTAACTACAAATGAGCGTATTATTTCTTTGGAGAGTAATGGAAGTATTATAAAAGTACATTTTGATTATGGTTGAATGACTATGTAAATTTACTAAAATTCATAGAATTGTATGCTAAAAAACACATGACTTGTATGATTGATATGTACATTATATCTCAACCAAACTATTTAAATAAAATACATATAACTATTATCATACTAATATTATAAAAGGAGAAATACACAGGGCCACTTCAAGCAATATACAAAAATCATCTGACAAAATTCAGGTGGTAAAAACTCTTAGCAAACTAGGAAAAGGAAAAACTTTTTCAACTAGATAAATAGTATCTACAAAATCCTACTGCTAACATCTTAGTTGTAATATGCTAAATGATCAAACAGTAACCAATTTCCTCCTAATATCCTTAACAACCCAAGGATGCTCATTTTCATCACTGACATTCAACACCGTATTGAATACAAGGGTACTCATTCAATAGGGCAGAGCCCTGATTACTTAATCACCTCCCAAAGGCAATACTTCTTCATACTGTTGTGTTAGGATTAAGATTCAACATACATTTTGGAGGGACACCATCATTCCAACTGGATCATATAGCATTTTAAAAAACAAATAAATGTAACCAAAAAAATAGTTATAACTCTAAACTTGAAATTAGCAAACACTATGGGAAGAAATTTTTGAAAACTGTATTAGAGATACATGATACTAATGATTTGAAGACAGTATTTTTTAAGAAGTCAATCTCATCTATCCCCTTATTAAACTAGGTATTCGACACAACCAGGGCTCTTGGTAGAAATTGACAATTGATTCTAAAATGTTTATACAAACAAATAAAAGAACAACAACAAATTGGAAGACTTAAACTACTTGATTTCAAAATTTACATAAAACTACAATAATCAAGACCCCATAGTACACGACAGTGCTGACATAAAGACTGACAAATGGATCAACGGAACAAAACAGACTCATACTTACACATCATTCAATTTTCTTCAAAGGTGCAACAGCAATGCAATATAAAAAGCAAAGCCTCTTCCACAAGTGGTGCTGAAACAAATGGATATTAATAGGAAAAAAAGAAACCTGAACCCCTATCTCACCAGACACAAAAATTAACTTCATATAGATGACAGACATGAGAATTAAAACTATAAAGCCTCTAGAAGAAAACACAGAAGGATATCTGTATGATCTACAGTGAAGGCAATGTTTTCTTAAGGATACAAAGCAACAACGATAAAAGAAAAAGTTGATGAATTAAAGTCTATCAACATTTGAAAGTGCACTTGAAAATATAGCTTTAAGTAAAAGAAAATATACAGTTTTTATTTCCAAAAAACATACATCTGACTTAAAAATCTATATTTAGTATAATGAAATCTTACATTTTTAAAAATTTACAAATTGGCAAAAGATTTGAACACAAAATTCCCAGAGGAAATTTTTTCTTTCTTCTTTTTTTTATTTGAGAATGAGTCTTGCTCTGTCACCCAGGCTGGAGTGCAGTGGCTCAATCTTGACTCACTGCAACTTTTGCCTGCTGGGTTCAAGTGACTCTCCTGCCTCAGCCTCCCGAGTTTTAACTGGGATTCCAGGCACACCACCGCCATGCCCAGCTGATACTCCACAAGGTCATCCCCAAGACACATAATCATCAGATTTTCCAAAGCTGAAATGAAAGAAAAAATGTTCAGGGCAGCTAGAGAGAAAGGCCAGGTACCTACAAAGGGAATACCATCTGCGTAACAGCAGACCTCTCAGCTGAAACACCATAAGCCAGGGGAGACTGGGGCCCAATATTCAACATTCTTAAAGAAAAGAAATTTCAACCCAGAATCTTGTATCCAGCCAAACCCAGCTTCATAAGCAAAGGAAAAATAAGATCCTTTTTCAGACAAGCAAATGCTGAAAGAATTTCTTACCACCAGACCTGCCTTATAAGGGCTCCTGAAGGAAGCATTAAATACGTAATGGAAAGGCCAGCCACTACAAAAATGCACTGAAGTATACAGACCAGTAACACTCTAAAGGAATCACACAAAAAGTCTGCAAAATACCCAGTTAACATCATATTGACAGGATCAAATCCATACATACCAATACTAACCCTAAATGTAAATGGACTAAATGCCCCAATTAAAAGACACAAGCTTTCTTGCTAGACGCAGAGTTTCAAGACTAAGAAACTCACTCAAAACCATACAATTACGTGAAAATTTACATGGATAAAGAAACAGACCCACAGGTATCCTGTCTTCAACAGACACACATGCAATGATACATAAAAACTCAAAATAAAGGGATGGAAGGAAATCTACCAAGCAAATGGAAAACAGAAAAAAAAGCAGGGGTTACAATCCTAGTTTCTGACTAAACAGACTTTAAACCAACAAGGATCAAAAAATATAAAGAAGGGCATTACAAAATGGTAAAGGATTCAATTCAATAAGAAGAGCTAATTATCCTAAATATATATGCACTCACCACAGGCACACCCAGATTCATAAAGCAAGTTCTTACTTACAGACTTCCAGAGAGACTTAAGATTCCCACACAATATTAGTGGGAGACTTCCTTACTCCACTGAAAGTATTAAACAGATTATCAACACAGGTAATTAACAGAGATATGACGCAGGACCTGAACTCAGCCCTAGATCAAGTGGACCTGATAGATATCTACAGGTGTCTTCACCCCAAAGTAACAGAATATGCATTCTTCTCATCACCACATGGCACTTATTCTACAATAGATCACATAATTAGAAGTAAAGCACTCCTTCGCAAATGTAAAAGAAGTGAAATCCTAACAGTGTCTCAGACCAAATTATAACTCAAGACTAAGATACTCACTCAAAACCATACAATTACATGGAAATTGAATAACCTGGTCCTATATGACTTTTGGGTAAATAATGAAATTAAGGCGGAACTCAAGACATTCTTTGAAACAACGAGAACAAAGATACAATGCACCAGAATCTATGGGACATAGCTAACGCAGTGTTAAGAGGGAAATTTATAACTCTGAATGACTATATTAAAAAATTAGAAAGATCTCAAGTTAACAACCTAATATCACAAGTAAAAGAACTAGAGAACCAAGAGCAAACAAATCCCAAAGCTACCAGAAGACAGGAAATAACCAAAATCAGAGCTGAACTGAAGGAGATAGAGACACAAAGAAACATTCATAAGATCAACAAATCCAGGAGCTGGTTTGTTGAAAAACATTAATAAAATACATAAACTGTTAGCTAGACTAGTAAAGAAGAAAGGAGAGAAGATTCTAATAAAATCAGAAATGGTAAGGGTAGTATTACCACAGAAGTACAAACAATTATCAGAGAGTATCATAAACATTGCTATGCACAGACACTTGAAAATGTAGAAAAATGGATAAATTCCTGAACATATATACCATAACAAGACTGAACCAAAAAGAAACTGAATCCCTGAACTGACCAATAATGAGTTCTGAAATTGAGGCAATAATAAAAAGCCTACCAACCAAAAAACCCAGGACCAGACAGATTCATAGCTAAATTCTACCAGATGTGCAAAGAAGAGCTAGTACCATTCCTACTGAAACTATTCCAAAAAATTGAAAAAGAGAGACTCCTCCCTAACTCATTATATGAAGCCAGCAACATCCTGATACAAAAAAAGAAAACTTCAAGCTGATACCGTTGATGAATATCAATGTAAAAATCCTAAAAAAAAAATACTGCCAGACTGAATCCAGCAGCACATCAACAAGCTTATTCACCATAATCAAGCAGGCTTCATCCTCAGGATGCAAGGTTGGCTCAACATACAAAAATCAATAAATGTGACTCATCAGACAAACAGACTAAAGACAAAAACCACATGATTATCTCAATATGCGCAGAAAACGCTTTCAATAAAATTCAACATCGCTTCATGTTAAAAATTCTCAATAACCTAGTAAAACCTCAAAATAATAAGAGCTATCTGTAACAAACCCATTGCCAACATCATACTGAATGGGCAAAAGCTGGAAGTATTCCCCTTGAAAACTGGCACAAGACAAGGATGCCCTCTCTCACCACTCCTGTTCAACACAGTATTAGAAGTTCTGGCTAGGGCAATCAGGCAAGAGAGAGAAATAAAGGGCACCCAGATAAGAATAGAGGAATTCAAACTATCCCTGTTTGCAGATGACAGACATGATTCTATATCTAGAAAAACCCATCATCTTAGCCCAAAAGCTTCTTAAGCTGATAAATAACTTCAGTGAAGTCTCAGCCTGCAAAATAAATGTACAAAACTCGCTAGCATTCCTATATATTAACAGCAGTCCAGCTGAGAGTCAAATCACAAAAGAACTCCCAGTCATAATTGCCACAAAAAGAAAAAAATACTGGCCAGACATGGTGGCTCACATCTGGAATCCCAGCACTCTGGGAGGCCGAGGCAGGCAAATCACCTGAGGTCAGGAGTTCAAGACCAGCCTGGCCAACATGGTGAAACCCCATATCAACTAAAAGTACAAAAAAAAATTAGCTGGGCGTGGTGGCAGGCACCTGTAATCCCAACTACTCGGGAGGCTGAGGCAGGATAATTGCTTGTACCTGGGAGGCAGAGGTTACGGTTAGCAGAGATCGCACGATTGCACTCCAGCATGGGCAACAAGAACAAAACTCCATCTCAAAATAAATAAATAAATAAAATAAAGTAAAATACCTGGGAATACAGCTAACTAGGGAGGTGAAAGATCTCTACAAGAAGAAGTACGAACCACTGCTTAAAGAAATCAGAGATGAAACAAACAAATGGAAAAACATTCCATGCTCATGGATAGGAAAATCAGTATCATCAAAATGACCATACTGGCCAAAGTAATTTATAGATTCAATGCTATTTGTATTAAACTGCCACTGATATTCTTCACAGAGCCAGAAATAAACTACTTTAAAATTCATATAAAACCAAAAAGAGCTCGAATAGCCAAAGCAATCCTAAGCAAAAATAACAAAGTTAGAGCCATCGTGCTACTCAACTTAACTATAATACAGAGCTACACTAACGAAAACAGCATGCCATTGATACAAGAAAAGACACACAGACCAACAGAAGAGTATAGAGAATCCAGAACTAATACTACGCACCTACATCTATCTGATCTTCAACAAACCTGACAAAAATAAGCAATGAGGAAAGGATTCCCTATTCAATATATGGCACTAAGATAACTAGCTAGCCATATGCAGAAGATTGAAACTGGACTCCTTCCTTATGCCATATATAAAAATAAATTCAAGATGTATTAAAAACTTAAATATAAACTCAAAACTATAAAAACCATAGAAGAAAAGCTAGGTAATACCATTCAAGACATAGGCACAGACAAAGATTTTATGATGAAGACACCAAAAACAACTGCAACAAAAGAAAAAATTGACAAATAGGATCTAATTAAACTAAAGAACTTCTGGAGAGCAAAAGAAACTATCAACAGAGTAAACAGACAACCTACAGAATGGGAGAAAAATTTACAAACCATGCCACAAAGATCTCACATCTAGCATCTACAAGCCCCTTAAACAAATTTACCAGAAAAAAAAAATGCCATTAAAACGTAGGCAAAGGACATGCACAGACACTTCTCAAAAGAAGACATGCAAATGAACAGACACTTCTCAAAAGAAGACTTATATGTGCCCAACGATCATATGACAAAAAGTTCAGTATCAATGATTATGAGAGAAATGCAAACAAAACCACAATGAGATACAACTCACAATGGGCAGAATGGCTATTACCAAAAACACAAAAAACAACAGATGCTGGCAAGGTGGTGGAGAAAAAGGAATACTTATACACTGTTGGTAGGAGTGTAGATTAGTTCAACCATTGTAGAAAACAGTGCAGTGATTCCTCAAAGACCTAAAGACAGAAATACCATTTGACCCAGCAATCCCATTACTGAGTATATATCCAAAGGAATATAAATCATTCTATTACAGAAGCACATGACATGCGTATGTTCACTGCAGCACTATTCACAATAGCAAAGACATGCAATCAACCTAAATACCCATCAATGATAGACTCCATAAAGAAAATGTGGTACATATACACCATGGAATACTATACAGCCATAAAAAAAGAATGAGATCATGTCCTTGGCAGACACATGGATGGAGCTGGAGGCCATTACCCTAAGCAAACTAACACAGGAACAGAAAACAAAATACTGTATGTTCTCACTTGTAAGTGGGAGCTAAATGGTAAGAGCACACTGACACATAGAGGGGAACAACATATACTGGGGCCTATTGGAGTGCCAAGGGTGGGAGGATCAAAAAAATAACTGATTGGTACTAGGCTAATGCCTAGGTAATGAAATAATCTCCACAACAAACCCCCATGACACACATTTATCTACGTAAAAAATATCTCCCAAAAGTGCTCTATCTGCACATGGCACCCCTGAACTTAGAATAAAAGTTTAAAAAAATAATAAATCTATCAAGCCAGAGAAAGAAGAAAAAACAGAAACCAAAAAATTTTAGTTTTTTTTTTAAACCCAAAAATTTTAAATTCTTATGCTTTAACCTATTACACGGCAGTAAGAATCAAATTTCTAATCCCTCACTGGACAGCTCTCAGAATGTGGAACCTGCCTAACCACAGGCCCATTAAGTTACGGGAATGAAACTCCAACCCAAGGCTCTAATTCCTTTCACTATTTTGAAAATAGGAATGGGATGCAAAATATAAATGACAAAAGGAAAACAGTATTCTCAACAAAAACACCACTAATCAAGGAATGTGATAAAAATCATGATCACTCAGCAGAATAAAACCTACCAGTTGTGATCCAGTAGGTAATTTTCAAGCCTTCTCAGTAACGGGCACAAAGAGGACTTCATGTTTAAGAAGAACTAAAGTCTTCTCAACTGATATTAAAACACATTAATAATCACAGCACATGTATTGAAAACGTTCCTTACTCTCCATGCACCTTTAGAAAGAAAATCTATGAGTAGTGCTACTGAAAAGAAATTTTTAAAATCCTATAAAATAGAATCACATTGGCAAAAAGTTTTAAATAAATAGAAGATACAGTTCAAATGTCACATTCTTTCAGCAGTTTTTCACATTTTTCAAAAGCAACGGTCTGCAAACTACTACCTAAAGGTCAGTTCAAGCTAGATGTCTTATTGTAAATAAGGTTTTATTACACAGCCATTGGCCATTCATTCACATATCAGTAATGGCTGCCTATCGTATAATTTAAAATATATATTTGGTCTTTGCCTGGCACAAAAATTCAAAAATCTTTAGGATTTTCCTGGGTGATAAGAGTGTCCTTTGCTATTCATAACAAGATCCTTTTGTCCATAGCTGAGCTCATGCTAACAAGGTAACTCATATTGGAGCCCTTAGATAGTTTCAAAGGAAAGGCTGCCCAAGTCAAAAAAAACCAAGCAACTGAGTAAAAGACTAGTGCTTGCCTTCAATTATGTGGCCCATAAATCAGGCCACATAATTGAAGCCTTGTTAAAAACTCAAACAAAGTGCAAGGAGCTTCTTGGTTGGCGAACATAACACAGTGGGGAGGGTGGCATGCCCAGCAAGGGCATAGAAGCTCTGTAACCCACTCCCCCACGATACCTTGCTTATACATTTCTTCCATTTGGAGCTGTTTCCTTTACAATAAAACTATAATTGTAAGTATAGCACTTTCCTGAACTCTGAGTCATTCTAGTGATTACAGAACCTGACGGAAGTTGCGGGAACCCCTGAATTTGTGGACAGTTGAGCAGAAGTACAGGTATCCCATTTCAGACTGGTATCTGAAGTGGAAGCAGTCTTGTGGGACTGGCTCCTTAACTTGCGGAGTCTATACTAACTTTAGGTAATTTGTGTCAGAATTAAAGGATTCTGCCTCTAATTTAAGAGGTTTGTACTAACTCTATGTAGTATCAGGATTGAACTGAACTTTAGGATACCTAATTGGTGCCAGAGAATTGGTGTTGAAAAATAATGTATTTTCATTTACATGGCTGCCTTTCTACTACAACTGCAGGGTTGAGTAGCTGTAATAGACACCATATAGCCCACAAAGCCTAAAATACTTGGATCTTTATAAAAAATGTTTTCTTATCTTTGTTCTAGAAAGTCTTTCACAGCACCCTGTTTCACACATTTTGGTCCTCTAACACAAAACCCATTATATTTATGTATTTGGATTTATATGTATTTATATCTATCTTCCCCAGGATATTACTACTTGAAGACAAAAACAGTCTCATTAATCATTATATCCTTAGCACGAAATCCTTGGCATATGGTTGACAACAGCTTAATAAAATATCTAATCCAAAAAGAAACTTCTTAAAGCATGTTTTTAATGCAGTGGTTCTTATCTACTACTTTAACTAGGCCTTGGTTTTGCTTTAAACTAAAAAAATGGTAAAAGAAAAAAATAGTACTTCAAAAACAAATTAAAAAACAGATTAACAACATGTTAAAGCCTACAAAAACCACAGATATCTAACCCAACCTTCATTTTCAGCCAGCAAAATAAGGCCTAGAAGACATAACTCAGTTGCCCAACTAATCAGTAGCAAAGGCAAGATTAGAATCTAAGTTCAAAATTAATCTTTTCACGAACAATAACAAACCTTCCTAACACCAAAAATGAAGAGCAAAGTAATATAAATAAAATTAAGCTTTGTTCAAAATAGCTTACAAAAGCACTCTATATTCAGGCTACTCATAGTGCCAGCCAATGAGGTGATGGAAGTAAAATATGAATCAACATACTGCTTCCTTCATCAAGAAAGTCTTGTTATGAGAAAAACAAAAGGTTAGTTGAAAGAAATTGTGTACTTAGTACAGATGATTTGCATTCTGGCACAAGTCCCTTATTTCCTCTTAGACCAGCAAATATTTCACAAATAGGCAAACCTCATCTGTGGACCACATTTTTAATAATAAATGTGCTAAATGAACATGCAGTATAGTAGCAAAAACAATAATATAATGATCTATCATATATATAATTCTCGCATATATAGTTTCCACTTAGGAGGGAAATAAAAGGGAAAATGACATCATGTACCTCATTTTCATATTTGTGAGAATATACAGGTATACACAAATACACAGAAAAGAGAGAGAGAGAGAGAGAGAGAGAGAGAGAGAGAGAGGGGGGAGGGCTCAGAGATATGTAACACAGCTCAAGGTCACAAAGCCACAAAAAGACACACCAGGATTTGAATTCAGATTAGTCATATCACAAAGGCCAAGTTATTTACAGAAAACCAGGACACAAAAACGGACTGGATTCAAAGAGTATTCATTAATCCTATAAATATAAATGTACAGAGTCCAGTATATCAGCTTATAGTTATAAAAGACCTAAGAGAAGTTAAGTACAAGTTGGAGCTAGAAAGAGGCACCCCCAAATTCTATCTACTTTACCTCAGAAGAGACTGTGCTCTCTGAGCAGTCCTGTTTCAGGAAAGAAATATAAGAAACACTGAAAGGATAAGAGGACACTACTCTATCCAATCAGATGAACCTACATGCAATGGGCATACTACTTTACTCACGTCACTCTCTTACAAAAGCATCTTGCTCTATATTGCCCAAAGTTCTTGGCTTCAAATTCACCAAACTTCATTTTTCTTATATATAAATGGGAATACCAATGCCTATGTCATAAAGTTATTAATTGAGAATACCATATTTCCTTTTTCCAAGAAACATTTTTTTCTATTTTAACAATTGTAAAATATATAACTCATAACTGATGTATACCTTTAATGTAATAGTTTTTTCTCATCAAGAGCTGTTATTAATATTAAATGAAAACAGTCAACAGCCTAGCAACATACCTTACAAAAACTTGTAACTACTTTATCATTTAATTATGTTCTGTACAAACAAGCAAAAATAGATAATTCTGGTTTTGGAAACAATTGTTTTCCAGAACTTTTAGTTATGTGTTTCTATATAAATACACACATTTAATGTATTATCTTTATTTCTCCTCCTCCCACGCCCTGTCATCCAGGAGACCGGGATCATAGCAACTACAGTTTTGCCAACCATGTGCATTTCAGGAATGACTCCTGAGGTTGAGAGACAGATATGAGTTAGACAAAGATCGATAAAAACGATAGATGCTGCCTGTAATTCCAGTACTTTGGGAGGCCGAGGCAGGTGGATCACCTGAGGTCAGGAGTTGGATACCAGCCTGACCAATATGATGAAACCCCGTCTCTACTAGAAATACAAAAAATAGCTGGGTATGGTGTCATGTGCTTGTGATCCCACCTACTCGGGAGGCTGAGACAGGAGAATCTCTTAAACCCGGGAGGCAGAGGTTGCAGTGAGCCAAGATCACACCATTGCACTCCAGCCTGGGCAAGAAGAGAGAAACTCTGTCCCCCATCCCTCCCCACCAAAAAAGACAGAAGCTAAATCTAAATGATAGGTATAAATTTTCTGGGAAAGAAAAACATTTCTAGGAAGGAAATACTATTTAGAATACACTGTACCAGTTCAAATTTCCTTATCTGGAATGCCCTCACTCCACCAGTCTACTGTACAAACTGCATCTGACCCTTCCGAGCCAATCTCAAGGGAATCCTCCACCTTAATGTCTTTCCCAACTGCTTCAAATAGTTACTGTCTTTCTGAACTGCTTCAAATAATTTATCGCTTTCTTCTCTGTGATACTGTGGTATCTAATACACACTTTTACTCAAAATCACAAGCAAAGAAAGGACAGACCCAGGATTTGAATTCTGGCTAGTCCTACCACAAAGGCCTGAACACATTACTTAGTATTTTTTAATTTACACATAAGTCTCTCTTATTAGAATTTGAAATCCTTAAAGACAAGAATCATCTTCCCAATCCTGCTCTGTCCTCAGATTTGGGCATATCATCCCTATGCTATGCTCCCATCAACCACCTAGAAATAAAAGTATGTTTAAATTCATCTGCTCCTCACCAAAAGTTCTTTAGAGTTCTGTCAGGTTTTAAAACCATCCCAAAATGCTGCTGACATATACTAAATAACGTTAATGGAAGACCATAATATGTATCATCAGGTTTGAAAAATAGACAACAAAATTTACAGTAGTTTTCTAGGTAAGTCATTCCTAGAAAGAACACTTATATGATGGGTCCTCCACTCTAGTACTGCTATGGAGCACCCAAATGATAGTCACCACAATAATCCTTTCCCCATCCACTGTTTCTATTGCCCTTTGGTCCTAATTGCGCTCCAGTATTAACCTGATCCAGCTGGGATCTAGCATGTACTAATGGACCCAGAGACCAGAAACTGCTTTCCTCTGCTCTTCCCTTAGTAGCCATACTCCTTCCATCCCATTCTTTTTTTCTTTTCTTTTCTTTTTTTGAGATGGAGTCTTGCTCTATCACCCAGGCTGGAGTGCAGTGGTGTGATCTCGGTTCACTAGAACCTCCACCTTCTGGGTTCAAGCTATTCACCTGTCTCAGCCTCCTGAGTAGCTGGGATTATAGGCGCACACCACCACGCCCGGCTAATTTTTGTATTTTTAGTAGAGATGGGGTTTCACCATGTTGGCCAGGCTGGTCTCGAACTCCTGACCTCGTGATCCACCTGCCTTGGCCTCCCAAAGTGCTGGGATTACGGGTGTGAGCCACCACGCCCAGCCAGTCCATTCTCATTTAAACTCTAGTTGGCTAAACCCAAATAGGTATCTGCAGAGTATCTTCAGGAAAGTCCAAGTTCACCTGTAAATAACTCATTTTTGGTCTTTTGAGCCCCAACATCACTCTCAATAGTGCAGAGACAAAAACAAACATACCTTGAATTGTACCTTAGTAAATAATCAATAAAATATTTCCTGAATGAAACTAAGGAACATGTGCAACCCCAAGAAGTCATGAGAATAATTAAATTCCAGAAAATAAGTGTAGTTTATTATGACTAAAGAATGTAGAGATATGAGAAAAAATAAAATGTCACTGGAAAGAGAGGCAGGGGCAAATTATGACATGCCATGTATATCATGTTACTGAATCAGTGTTCATGTGCTAAGCGAAGAGAAGATACTGAGTGATTTTTGTGCCTGCGTATGCAAACAGATTCTTGAGGGCTTCAAGAATAAAAGCTTCAATATATTTAAGCATCCAAAGCTAAGTGTGCTGAATGCTTGCCATAGTAAACACCATAGTTACCACAAAAGCTATCAACATGTGACACTATTTCCATATCTCAATTTCAATCAGTATACAGCTTGGATTTCAGACAGTAGCACATTAAATTCCTAAGAATTCTAAAAAGGAGGCAGTAAGCATAGGAAGTACTGCCTCTGTCTGAAGCTTAATTTAACAGTTATTTGCTATGAAATCTTGGAAAATTATTTCCCTTTCTTTAAGCTTCAGTTCCCTCATCTACAAAACTACCATAGGGCTGTTGTATGTAAACCACTTAGCAAAATGCCTGGTACTTAATATGAGCTTAACAGAGGTTCATTATTGTTTTTATTATTATTGCTATTAATAAAGGAAAGCAGGACCTAGATTTTCTACAAACATTGCAGAACATATTTTTTAAAGGTGTTTTAATTAGCTGGAGTCAAAACTATTTGGGTGATACTAGGGAATAAACAGTAAACGATAAGATTTGAGTAATACTAGTTAATAAACAGTGCCTTTGGATACACAAATGAAGGCATATAAGAATAAAAACTCATAAAGGGGGAAAAAGGAAAGAGTAGAAGCATAGAAAGGGATGACACAATTGAAAGTAAAAAAGCAATAGTTTTACAAAACAGAAAATAGTGTCATTTTTACAGCAATTTAAGTAAAGCATTACTAATAAAAGATCTTACATTTTTATCACTATTACTCATTTTACCCTTATTTTCACTTAGTTAAGACAGGCTGTTACAGGCTACACTGTATCCCCCCAAAATTCATTTGTTAAAGGTGAGGACTTCAATATATGAATTTCGGGGGGAACACAGTGCAGCCTAACGGCAATGCATTTGAAGACAGAACATTTGAAGTCAGACAGAACGAGATCATATGGATAGACCCTAATCTAATATAACTGATGGACATAGACACACAAAGGAAAGACCACATGAAGACATAGGGAAAAGATGACCATCTGCAAGTCCAGGAGAAAGGTTCAGAAGAAACTAGCCTGTGGCCACTAAAACTGTGAGAAAATAAATTTCTACTGTTGAAGCCACCCAGTCTGCAGTATGTGTCATGACAACTCCAGCAACCTAATACACCAGTCAAACCCAAGAGACTCACGTTAATATAAAAGAAGAGATAATTGCTACACTAGAAAATCAGAGACCTGAAATCCAGTTCCACAGTATGGCAACTTAAAATCTGAGTAACCCAGATTAGATCAGTAATTTATCTGTGCCTAGGTTTCCACATCTGAAAAACTAAATAATCTAAAAATCTTATCAAGCATTAGCATTCTGGAGTTCTAGTATTCAATTCAGAGTCCTTTTTAAAATATAGTACCCATGACAATTAATATACAAAGTAGCAATCTAAATACCAGAAGAGAGATTTATTCTGATAAGTCAAATAAATCTTCACAAAACGCATCTTCTGCTTTCCAGGTAAAGTAAGATTTCTTCTTGATTTCTGGTTTTAATAAGCAGGGAATATATGAATTTCTGTCAAAAGTATACATTCACATATATATTTCTATAGAATTCACAAAGAGCAGTTGTTTATTTCATTAAGAAACACAATCTAGCCAACAATATACAAAAAACATGTTGGGAATAACAGTACTTTCACTGAATTGTAAAACAAACTCCTAAATTTTATTCTAATAGTTGTTTCCTCAACTCTATAGCAGTGTTTTCAATTTTCCTTTCAAAGTATTTGCTGACAATAAAATGCATTTTAATTTGCTGTCATATTGATTTCCATGAATTATTTAAGCAATTTTTACCAGAGTAGAGAGAACAAGTTTTTCCCTAGTGGTTTGTGGTTTTTAAATTGTTGCTATCAAGTCAATGCATCTATTAGGATGAGGTTTACTGACATATAACCAGAAAACCCAAAGTATGAATGCCTTGAACAATATAAAAGTTCTGTGTGTGTATGTAAACATACATATGTACACATATATGCACACACAGAGAGAAAAAGAGGGCATGCTTTTAGTTTCTATACTTCTAATGGTTCATCTAATTTAAAAATCTTAAAAATTTTAGAAATCTCCAAACCACTGGTGGCCAATAAAAATATACTGCAAGTCACAGATACAAGCCATATATGTAACTTCAAATTTTCTACTAGCCACATTAAAAGAAAAATGTAAAATAAAATAGGTGGAATTCACATATTTTATCAACCCAGTACATACAGCCAAATATTCAAAATATCACTTCAAAATGCAGTAAATATCAAAAAATTATTGTCATTTTACATTTTTACACCTAGTCTTCAAAGTCAAGTGTGCACTTTATACTTTAAGGACATTTTAAATGCTCACTAGCCACATGTATGGCTAGTGGCTGCCATGTTGGACCACACGGCTGTAGCCAGAATTAGCCTCTGGCCATCTTTCAAAACTCAACTCATGCATCATCAACCTTTATAAAGACTAACTTGACTTCCTTGGTAGATTTCTTTTTTCAGTGTAGCCTATTATACCCTAATTAATTTATACGATAGAATTTACACATCTTATCGCCCATATTTGTCACCCTCTGCAACTCTATAAACTCCAAGGCAGAGACCTTATCTTGATCATTGTATCCTAAGTGCCTAGCTTTCCGTACATTAAGTAATCAATAAAAGTTTGTGGGATAAAATGGATATGTGACCAGATATGAAGTCACATTGAAAATGAATATACATATTTAGATCCAATAGACTGGTATTTATATGGGGATGGGTACAGCAGGAGGGGAAGCCACAGAGAAATAGCTAGGAGCAAAACGACTATTAATAGATAATCTGTGAGTTAAATACAGTAACCAATGCTGAATAATTAAGTCAAAACTGGAGAAGCATATAATTTAATAACATCAGTATATGTTAAACATTAACATCTGATCATGTACTGATAATAATATAGAGCAAAACTTTTATAAGACTTGTGGCTTTTTTTCAGGAATAATCTATATTCATAGAATCCCTCTTTAACAACTAATAACATGCCACAACTGTGACACATCTAATTATTAAATGTTATTCCCATAAACTGTCTTCCCACTAATATACCTCTAATCTTTTTAGATAAACAGATAAGAAATTAAAGTTCTAAAATATAAATGCATATTGATCCAAAACTACAACCATTCTTTCACTGGAATTCAAATTTCTGTTGTAAATGTCTATATCCTGTATTTTCTAGGCAGGTCATCTTCAATTCATTTCAGAGTTTGGCAGCATAATTTTTCAGCGTAATTGGGTCCTGCTGTCAAACTGAGTGACAGTTTGTCATACAGTAACTAAAATACATTAGTTTATCTTTCAGAGTGCACGTCACTAACGAGGTTAAACATTATTTCTAGGATAAAATACAGTCATCTATTGATTAACAACAGAGATACATTTTGAGAAACATGTCATTAGGTGGTTTTGTTGTTGTACAAATATTAGAGTGTACTTAGACAAACTTCGGGGGTTCAGCCCACACATATAGGCTCTATTGTTCTGAGGCTACAAACCTGCAGAGCATGTTACTGTACTATGCACTGTAAATAATTATAATTCAATAGTACTTATATATCCAAATATATCTAGACATAGAAAAGGTACAGTAAAAATACAGTATAAAAGATAAAACATGGTACACCTGTAGAGAGCACTTAACATGAATGGAGCTTCAAAGACTGGAATTTGCTCTGAGTGAGTCAGTGGTTGAGCGGTGAGTGAATCTGAAGGCCTAGGACATTACAATAACTACCACAGACTTTATAAAATGTATATACTTGGGCTACACTAAATTTATCAAAAAAAAGTTTCTTTCTTTAATAATAAATTAACCTTAGCTTCCTATAAACCTTTTAACTTTATAAATATATTCATTTTTTTAACTTTTTGACTCCTTTATCATAATTAGCTTAAAACACAACCACATTGTATGACTGTACAAAAATTTTCTTTATATCTTATTCTATAATCTTTTTCTATTTTTACCTTTTTTTAATTTTTTAAACTTTTTTGTTAAAAACTAAGACACAAACACACATTAGCCTAAACCTATGAAGGGTCAGGGTCTTCCATACCACTGTCTTCCACCTCTACATCATGTCCCACTGGAAGGTCTTCAGGGGCAACAACACTCATGGAACTGTCATCTCTTACCATAACAATGCCTTCTTCTGGAATATCTCTTGCAAGACCTGCCTAAGGCTGTTTTACAATTAACTTTTTTTTTTTTTAAGTAGGAGTTCACTCTAAAATAACAACAAAAAGTACAGTATAGCAAACACATAAACCAGTAACATAGCTGCTTATTAAGTATTATGTACTGTACATAACTGTATGTGCTATATACCTTTATAAAACTAGCAGTGCAATAGGTTTGTTTACAACACCATCACACAGTGAGTGATGCATTGTGCTATGACATTATGATAGGTCTTACTTCAATAGGAGATAAGAATTCTTCAGCTGCATCATAATCTTATGGGACCACCACTGTATATGTAGTCCACTGTAGACTAAAACAACATTATGCAGCATATGACAGCATATATATACGAAACATATAATTAATGAAAAAAATCAGCAAATCTGACTAAAACCTATTTGCTCAACATATTCCCTATACACTTATGTAAAATGAGTATTTAAAAAAAAATGCTTCTTCGCATCTTATTCAACAGACTTCTAAAATAAGTATGTCAGTCACCCTAAAAATGGATGCTTTTTTTTATCCTAATGCCTAGATGAGAAACCATTAATAGTTCAAAACAATTTTATGACTATTCAAGAAATCCTGAACTGCTAGTAGTACTAATGAGGCCATGGAAATGGGGTTACATCGTCATTTGAATCTACACTTAGTACAGTCCAGTGTTACTGCACCTATAATCCCATCCACTTAGCGCTTCCTGTCTGCCAGGTGGATGACTTTAACAACAATAGCAATGAAACAAGCATGTAAACAGATTAACACCTAGCAAAAACATAAAATTCACACCTTACAATGTTTTATTCATAGAAATAGATACTCTAAAGAAACTTACAAAACGAAAAGTCAAATTTTGGTAAAAAACGCATCATTAAACCTCAACTCTTAAAATCTGTGACAAGTAAACATAGTACTTCATAATTAGTTACTGAATTATTAGGTATAATACTATTCGACCTGGCTTCTAAGGCATTTTTTCTGTAACATAGTTTCAACTTTTAATGCACATAAATGGAGAACTATAATTCAATTTGCAGCAAGGAAAAAACAATTCCTTTAGGAGGTAGCGAGGGGACAGGATATCCTTACAGAAGAAGAAAGGTTTGACAAAACAGTACTGCTATCAAAAGTTAAGAAAAAATGCATATTTGTGGTGATTCTGACCTTAGAATACTGAACTGTATCAAACCAACTTGAATTTTCTTCTAAGTTTTAGCAAGCCATTTAACTCTAACTTCGATAAACTATTGCAATTTTTGGAAATCTAGTTTTGTAAGACTGCAAAAATTAGAAATGAATTCCAACACCCTCAGTTCACTTACTCTCAAACCTTCCTCCACCTTTTCTCTTATTCATTTTTCACAAATTCCCAGAGTTCTAGCTCCTACTCTCAAGGGCAGGCAGTAAAAACCAAAAGCACCTCCAATCTCCTCAGGGCGTAAACTTACACCTACACATTTAAACTATAACTCTATTCATGGTGTCATATATCCTATTATTACTATTTCTTCAAATCTGTAAGAAATTTTTTAAGAAATTAATATGTATCAAATGTTTACTATATAAACATTTTTAAGAAATTAATACGTATCAAATGTTTACTATGTATCAGGCCACAATACCTGACTTTGCCAGGCATTTCGGGGGGGGGGGGGTGAGGGGGGTCTCCTCCCATTGTCACTTCCCCCAATCACAACTTAATCTGAATCTGTCATCCCCTTCTTACTGATGAATATCCTCTAATTTCATTATAAATAAAAAAGAATATTTTTTGCTCCAAAGATAAAGGACAAGTGACTATGTGATAATTTATAAAATCATGTAAGATATTAATTTGTCTCCCAAAGTCCCCAATATAAGACCTAATAACTGACTTACCTCAATGCTATCTAAAAGAAATGCCATCTAAAAAACACTATCTAAAAGAAATATAATGTGAGGTATACACATAATTTTTAAAATTTCGGTAGTCACACTAAAAGAAATATAAAAAGGTAAAATGATTTTTAATAAGTATATTTTATTTATAATAAAATAACCTAAGCCAATATGTCTACAACATGTAACTAATATAAAGCATTATGAATGAGATATATTTTGTTAACTAAATCTTTTAAATTCAGCGTGTATTTTATACTTAAAGCACAGTCAACTCTTAAGAGCCCCATTAACAAGTGCTCAATAGCCACAAGAAATGGGCTTCCACACTGGATAGTATAGTTGTACACAAACAAAAAGCAGCAGTACTTTAGAACAAGAAGTAAGCAAACAAAGAAACAAAGCTATAAATAGACTCAAAAGAGGCATAAATATATCCATGACTGATAAGTCTTGAGTAAGTTATTTAAGCTAGTACTATAATAAAGATAATAAATTGTATATTGTTTCTTAAAAATATAAAAAGAAAGGGGTTATAGCAAAAACATACATCTTCAGAAGTTGTATGTTACATAAGTTCAAACAGATATTGTTAATGCTTTCTAGAAGCCTGTAACTAGACAGGTAGGATGAAAGAGAAATACGTTTTTGCTTTATTTTTTTTAATTTTAAAATTCAGATTGTTTAATGCAACATATTTACAATCTCTCAAGGAACAAATGAATTATAGGTATTTTGCTTTAGATAAAGGAGGAGTTGGGGTAAAATCACTGCTAAATTCTCAGTAAGGAAGTGAAATCATCAGGCTTAATCATACATAAATTAGTTTTGTTGTCCATAAATCATTTTTTAGGTGACAAAACAAAAATTATTCATGTGTGAGTATTCCTGGTCTTTCTTTTCCTGTGCCAGAATTCTGGCTTGGCCTTCTGAGTCTCTTCACCTCCCTCACTTTTTGAGACTATCTTCACAATTTGATTATTTAAAGCTTTGTAATAAAAATGAAGGAGAAGGAATACTATGAAAATACAGGGTTAGGGCTGGGTGTAAAGTATTACAGATAAGTTTCAAGATAAGAGAATGAAGAGTAGCTGTACTATGGAAACAAAACAAATGCAAGGGAAAAAATCAGTTTTGAAATACATTTCACTATGGTGTGTGTGTGTGTGTATACATATGTACACACACACACCTATATTCCACATATACACATATACACACATATATACATTCCACATATACATGTATGTATGTATGTATATATGTGTGTGTGTGTGTATATATATATATATTCCGCATATTAAAGAAACAGAAGTAAAGAATCTGAGTCCTACAGAAATTACTTTTGATTGAACTGTGGTGTTTTTTTTGGTAACACCAACACAATGAGACTGGTGAGAGGGATCATAAATTTATAAAAGTAACATGTACAAATAGAGTATCTCATCTGTATTGCCCGCAGAGATTGGTTTGATTGTTTTTAATTCTTATTCCTTGAGGACAGTATGCTAAGTGAAATAAGCCAGACACAAAGGAAAAATACTGTATGATTCCATTTATGTGAGATATTATAAGAGTAGCCAAATTCATAGAGACAGAAAGTAGAATGGCAGTTGTCCATGAGCTGAAAGAGAAGAAACGGATGTTACTATTTAATGGGCACAGGATTTCAGTTTGGGAAGACAAAAAAATTATGGAGATGGATGGTGATGCTAGCTGAACAACAATGTGAAAGCGCTTAATTCCACCAAACTGAACACTTTGAAATGGTTAGAATATATAGACTGGACAGGGAAAATGTGGCACATACACACCATGGAATATTATGCAGCCATCAAAAACGATGAGTTTGGGTCCTTTGTAGGGACATGGATGAACCTGGAAACCATCATTCTCAGCAAACTGACAGAAGAGCAGAAGATCAAACACCGCATGTTCTCACTCATAGGCAGGTGTTGAACAATGAGAACACATGGACACAGGGAGGGGAGCACCATACACTGGGGTCAGTTGGGGGGAAATAGGGGAGGGACGGTGAGGGGTGGGGAGTTGGGGAGAGATAGCAAGGGGAGAGATGCCAGATGTAGGTGATGGGGACGAAGGCAGCAAATCACAATGCCACGTGTGTACCTATGCAACAATTTTGCATGTTATTCACATGTACCCCAAAACCTAAAATGCAATAAAATAAATTGGGAAAAAATATATATATTGTACTGTATATTTCAAAGTAACCAGAAAATTTTGAGTGTTCTTACCACAAAGAAATGATAAATAGACGAGGTAATGGACATGCTAAGTATCCCAATTTGATTTTTACACAATGTACACATGTATCAAAACATTACACTGGACCTCAGAAATACATACAATTGTCTCAATTAAAAAACAATATTTTAAAAAGGGTTCAAATAAATTATATGTCATGTATATTTTACCACTATAAAAAAATAAAGATATCAAGACTTAACAAATCAGGCCAGCCTGGGAAGAAATCTAGAATAATCATCAAAAATAAACTTTTACTGATTTTCAAAGCCATAGTTTTTTTGGTCTCATAAATTATTTGTATACAAATATTTTTTATAAATGCAAAACACTGATATCTTTAAAAAGTGAATAATCACTCATCTCAAAGACTAGTGAAAATTAAAGTAAATGCCAAGTATTAATGTTAATTTTCATCTATTCATGTTTACTTTCTCTTCAGAATTATGATATACTCAAAATTATAGTCTCTTTTATTCTTTGCCAGTGAGCCATTCCTTTATTTTTATACTTCATTCATTAAATATTTATTAAATGCCTACTATGTGCACACATGTATAATTTTTCTGCAATGGGTATAACAGTTTATCTTTCAACAATCAAATAAAAGGGAGAGCTGATAGAAAAAATACATACCCCTTATGGTGGTTAATTGTTTGTGTCAACTTAACTGGGCCAGAGGGTGCCCATATATTTCATTAAATATTATTCTGAATGTCTGTGAGGGTGTTTTTGAATGAGATTAACATTTGAATTAGTATACTGTACAAAACAGATTATCCTCCCTAATGTGGATGGCCCTCATTCAATCAATCAGTTGAAGGCCTGAACAGAACAAAAGGCCAACCCTCCTACAAGTAGGGGTAATTAACTCCTCTTAACTGAAGGATATGAATTGTCAACTGTACTACTAGAATAAAAAATTTTACTCTACAAGAAGAAATAAAGTTGATTTAATTTACTATAGTCTATAGTTAGCAGTAAGGCAAAAAAACATGAAAACACTCCCTCGTGGTTCTTGTCATTGTGCAAGCTATTCTTTTGTGGAAAGCCGTTCTTCTCCTGCTGTTTTTATCCTGGAACAGTTACCTGTCCTTTAAGATACCTTTCACAAGACATCTCCCCAATGAAGCCTTCCTAACTACTCTAAGCAAATTTAGTATTTCCATTAATGTTTCCACAGCACTTTGTTTATATCTCTACAATATTACTTTTTTCCATTATAATTTATCTGTTTATTCTTCCATTCTCTGTGCTGAATTTCAAGTTATTTGAAGGTATAGATTATGTTATTCTTTTATGTACCCAAGAAGTATCTTGACTCTGGCAACACTAGATTAGGATTATTCAATAATTTAGTTAACTATCATTTTAAGTATTCTGAGCCTGCTGGAGTAAAAATGGAAGTTTCCATATGAAAATTATAAAGCAGAAAATGAGCTGAAGCAAAGTGGAACTACAGTCATCAAGATAAAATGTAGAAAGCTCTGGACTAAGGGTCAGGGAATCTGGGTGTTAATTCCTAGTCGGTGAAGTACTGTAGTATCTTAACCTATCTGGTTCTCAGTTTCCTCATCTATGCAAGTGAAAGAGGCCACTAATCAGAACTGAAAACACTATGACTCCTAACCAGTCTCAAATATCCAGAAAACTCTCTTTTAAATATAAACCATGCATTTACAGTGGGCCCTCTGTATCCATGAGTTCTATATCTACAGATTCAAGCAACAGGGGATTGAAACTATTTCTTTTTTAAAATGGATGGTTGCATCTGTATTGAACATGTACATTTTTTCTTGTCACTGTTCCCTAAGCAATGCAGCATAACAACTATTTACCTAGCATTTACACTCTATTAGGTATTATAAGTAATCTGGAGATAATCTGACATATATGGGAAGGTATTCATTGGTTATATGCAAATACTATGCCATTTTACATAAGGAACTTGAGCATCCATGGATTTTGGTATCCTAAGGGGTCCTGAAACCAATCTTCCATGAATAACAAGGGACAACTCTATACATCTAGATATTCCAATCATCCTCCACTGAAAAATAAAAATAAAAACTGAAATGTTAAAGCAAGAGGCAAATGTAGAAATTAAAAGAATTTAATCTACATTCTACAGGTTATTCTTAACCTGCAAAGATAAGATTTGTACCCAAGCTGGATATGACTGAAACAAGCAAGCTAACTATATCAAAGATAAGAGAAAATATTCAGAGTAAAGTTCACCAAGCACCACAAAATGCCAGATACTATGTTAAATACTCATCACAGCAAGGTAAGATAATGTTCTGATCCTCAAAGGATTCAGAGTTTCTAGTGCAGTCTGATAAGTAAACAAACACAACTGCCCCTTGATATCTCTGGGGGATTGGTTCCAGGGCCCCCTGTGGTTACCAAAACTCACAGATTCCCAAGTTCCTGGTATACAATGGCATAGTATTTGCATATAACTTATGCATACCCTTCTGTGTACTTTAACTCCTCTCTAAATAATACCCAATACAATCTAGATCTAGATCCCTTGCTTGCACAGTTCACAATAGGTTTGCTCTCCTGTGAGAATCTAATGCCACCGCTGATTTGACAGGAGGTGGAGCTCAGGTGGTAATGCTGGCTCACCTTCTGTTGTGTGGCCCAGTTCCTAACAGGTCCATGGCCCAGGGGTGGACTCTTGGTTTAGGGAATGATGACAAGATTAAAAAGTCTATATATGTTTTTTTTCTTACATATTTTCTATCCAAAGTTAACTGAAATCACAGATATGGAACCCATGGATACAGAGGACCAACTGTAATTTAAAATAGAATGTGTGAGTACTAAATCCGAAATATGTATAAAATTTTATGGGAAAGCACAGGTTGGGAAGAATAGCTTTTAGGGGAATATTGGGGAATATGTCACTTAAATAGGGGTAACACCTAAACCTTGAAACATGAGCAGTTCTTTAGACAAAAGATGGAAGAATATGATGACTTGAGAAATATAACAATTATCAAGTAACAGTCAATATGATAAAAGAAACATTCTTGTAATGATAACTCCTATCTCCTAAGATTAAAAAAAATTTA
Organism: Sapajus apella; assembly: GCF_009761245.1. Taxonomy (NCBI): domain Eukaryota; kingdom Metazoa; phylum Chordata; class Mammalia; order Primates; family Cebidae; genus Sapajus; species Sapajus apella. The sequence goes on along the minus strand of NW_022436972.1, from coordinate 8,611,723 downwards.
AATTCTTATTTAAATTCAAGGACTTTGAAAGGGTAATCAAGTTATAAAGAATTAGTACAAATTAAGTGAAATAATACTATGCCATTTTATGATCAAGTATCATTTATACCGTCAGAGTTGAAAACACTTAAGATAACAGACTTGCTTAGCTTAGAAAGACGATGACCTTATTTCACTGAATATTTCACATTCTATGTCAGATGATTAAATAAGATAACACAGGTCATGTGTATAACACAGTGCCTGACATGTAAAGATTCTATCACTGTCATCATCATCATTATCAAAGGTAATGGGGTATTTAAATAGCAAAGCTTGGAAACAGAAGATCCAGCTTTGGATCTCATTCTGCCACTAACCAATTCTGCAATCTTGGACAAGCTCCTTAACCTCAGTTATAATTTGGTTATTAAAGTAAATCCCCATTTACTTCAAAAGAGTTGGAAGAGGACAATAAAAACATAAGGTATGAACACAAATCCAATCTATAAAAGCCAATTCCCTTCCCAAATGTAAAAAAAAAAATTAAATAACCATAGAAATAAGTATATACCATCTTTAAATCACTGTAAATTCTCAGAAAATGAAAGTATTTGCTAAAAAGAAATATATCTAGATATTTCTACTCCCACAAAATTTGCTATTAATCAATGTTTGCTCTACCTTAATAAACTGAAAGAGAAATCACAATTATTAGAAATTATTTTACCCAGATGCTAGTATAATTCGTTCTATAACTCATTTGTTTTATTCAAGCAAATATGTAGTGGTTTAAATCATTACCTCTAATATACAAGAAAATCACAAATTTACTTTTTCTATATAATTTATTAATGCATACTATTATTCTGGTTCAGAATAATCTCTCAAGTATACACTTTATGCCTAGTGAAAGGTATAAAATTCAAAGCCATTTACCATACAACCAATTATTTCCCAAAACTCAAATATTAGTAACTCACGGTATAGTCCTTGCTAAGTCACTTTTGTGTACAAATTCATTAAATTGACCTGCATTCATTTTTAATTTCCTCTGAATAGCTTGTACTGAGTTATCTATGGGACACACTCCCTACCAGAGAATCAACTCACTGACGCTGGCTGGTCCTTCCCCTTCCAACATCATCTCTTTGTACATGCTATCTTTGGGAAAATTTCTAAGTACTAGCTACATTTGCTAACTAACGGGAAGGAGCTTCTAGCTGTGGAACCTGAAGGTCTGAGTTCCAGCTGTGCTACTTAGTACCTAGATAACCTTGTCTACTTCACATTTTCTACAGCCTTAGTTTCTACATCTGTAAAGGAATGGTATCTATAAAAGGAAATTATTCTGAGGATTAGAAAGCACTGCTGAGTTCAATTCCACAAGGGTACTGTAAATAGTTAAGAGCTATTAAACTATCGGCTAATGTTATTTTCTAAAATATAATAAAAATAAAATAGTTTTTAATCCTTTAACTTGTCCATTAGACTTGTTACCCAAGTAGTCTTCTAAATATTTAGGCAAATACTCCCAGAGGGAGTTATTATTTGCCTTGGATCACCATTCATGTCTTACTGTATCTACATGTGAAAGTCAGCCATGTGAGAGAAGAGATGGAAGAGACTCCACACAAAGGAACTGGTGTTACCTCAGGTCTCGTCCTTCCCCAGTTTCTTACCCTTTTCATTCAAAGTAGGAAATCAGAAAAACTACCTCAGGCACTGTTAAAGACTATGTAGAATTCAAGACAACAGATGGCCTATACTTTACCAGGAGATCATGATCTGTGGATACTTAAGAGTCCCCTCCCTGACAGGTCACCAGACTCAGGCACTCCAAGCTAAAAATAGGACAGATCACTTTTAGTTAGGTCATTATTTCTTTCTACTGTCAGGTGATTCTCAAGACCAAGGTAAGAATTAAAACAACAGAAGTACTAAAGTTAACTATAAGCAAGCACTTTACATATTTTAACCCATTTAATCTGTACAACCTATATATCTATCTTAGAAGGTTGATATCCCATTTTACACATAAAGAAACTGAGGCACAGAAAGTTTTAATAGCTGTATGCTATTCCATGGATGTAAAAATAATATATTTAATGTTTTCCTATTGTTGTACATTTAGGTTGTTGCCAAATATATTAATCATAAAAATATACTTAATTTTCATACCTGTCCATAGGTAATTTTTCCTTAGCCTAAAGAACTAAGGATGAATTATAGGAATGCTCTTTAAAGTCCTTGAAATGTCACTCAGAGTAGCTGTAACAGTTTACGAGCCCAACAATAGCATTTAAGATTATTTTAACTTGCCCTAGCAAACAATGGTCATTTCTTTTTTTGGTAAGACAGGGTCTTACTCCATTTCCCAGGCTGCAATGTGGTGGTGTGATCATGGCTCACTGCAGACTCAACCTCCAGCGGTCAAGTGATCCTCCCACCTCAGCCTCCCTAGCAGCCAGGACTACAGGCACACACCATCATATTTAGTTAATTCTTTTTTTATTTTTCGTAAAGATGAGGTCTCACTAGGTTGGTCTTACACAACTTGGCTCAAGCAATCCTCCCACCTCAGCCTCCCAAAGTGCTGGAATTACAGGAATGAGCCACCACGACCGGCTGGTCATTTCTTTTTAATCACTTCCTTTTCATGTTTTCTGTTACCTATGTTCTTATTTAGCCAAAGTGAGTATTTTTCTATTAATTAACCATGCATATTTCTTCTTTCTTGAATGTATCAAGTCCTCTGACAAGTAAACATTTTTCTTATGATTCATCCTGTAATACTTAATACTTAAAGTATTTTAAAAATGTTAATCTAGAATGTTAGGAATATTTGGGGTACAAATGGACAGAAATCGAACTTAAACTGGCTTAAAGCAAAAGGATGCACTGAAACGTGTGGAGATACAACTGACTTAAGGGCATCCAAAGCTGCCATCAGCAATGTATCACTTGGTTTTAGGTGCCTCTTTGATAACTCGGTTCTCAAGCAGAATCTGCCTTCATGGTGCAGACTGCAGTCAATTCTAGAGTTACAGTCTAACATTTTCAGCAATCCCAGCAAAAGCACCTTTTCTTTCTTCAGAAAGAAGTTATCAAGCTGTCTCAGAAGTGCAGCTAATTTTTTTAACCAAAACCAGTTAACTGTTGGGACAGAAGTCAGTTTCTGTGTCTGGTCTAGGAAAGCAGCATAAAGTCCAGTGAAGTCCCAAACTATAAAATTCAAGAATGACTCCCCAAAACAATATCAAAAAATCAAGAACTGTTAACAGCCGAAAGAATGAATGCTAGGCAGCCAAAACCAGCAGAAATGTGTAACATTATAATCCTTGGCTACCCACCCATCTCATACACTCATTTCTTTTCATATGTGTAACTACTTAAATATCCATGTTTAACATGGATAGAAAGTGTACTCACCACTTCACCAGAGGGTGAAAAAAAGCAAAGTCAAATTACCATATCTAACCTCAAGTCTGAAATTTTTGTGATATGAATGTTCTTCTTGGTGGTACCTCAAACCTGATCAATATATAGCTATGCAATAAATTTAACTATCCCTCTAATTCATATACAATGATAAAAGAACATAAGTAACAATAACTGCACTTAGAAGAGTGGAGAAAGAGCCTGCAAAGCCAAGGCAATACTAAGCAGAAAGGACAAAGGCATCACCCTACCTGACTTCAAACTACACTACAAGGATACAGTAATCAAAACAGCATGGTACTGGTACCAAAACAGAGATATAGACCAATGGAACAGAACAGAGGCCTCGAAGGCAACACCACACATCTACAACCATCTGATATTTGACAAACCTGACAAAAACAAACAATGGTGAAAGGATTCCCTGTTTAATAAATGGTGTTTGCATAACTGGCTAGCCATGTGAAGAAAGCAGAAACTAGACCCCTTCCTGACACCTTACACTAAAATTAACTCCAGATGGATTAAAGACTTAAACATAAGACCTAACATCATAAAAACCCTAGAAGAAAACCTAGGCAAAACCATTCAGGACATAGGCATAGGCAAGGACTTCATGACTAAAACACCAAAAGCATTGGCAACAAAAGCCAAAATAGACAAATGGGATCTAATTAAACTCCAGGGCTTCTGTACAGCAAAAGAAACAATCTGTAGAGTGAACTGGCAAACAACAGAATGGGAAAAAAAATTTTGCAATCTACCCATCTGACAAAGGACTAATATCCAGAATCTACAAAGAACTAAAACAGATTCATAAGAAAAAAACAAACAAACTCATTCAAAAGTGGGCAAAGGACATGAACAGACACTCTTCAAAAGAAGACATATTTGAAGCCAACGAACATATGAAAAAATGCTCACCACCACTGGTCATTAGAGAAATGCAAATCAAAACCACATTGAGATACCATCTCACACCAGTTAGGATGGCAATCATTAAAAAATCTGGAGACAACAGATGCTGGAGAGGATGTGGGGCAATAGGAACACTGTACACTGTTGGTGGGAGGGTAAATTAGTTCAACCATCGTAGGACAGTGTGATGATTCCTCAAGGACCTAGAAATAGAAATTCCATTTGACCCAGCAATAAAATATACATATTACTGGGCATATACCCAAAGGATTATAAATCGTTCTACTATAAAGGCACATGCAAACGTATGTTCACTGCAGCACTGTTTACAATAGCAAGGACCTGGAACCAACCCAAATGCCCATCAATGATAGACTGGACAAGGAAAATGTGGTATATATACATCATGGAATACTATACAGCCATAAAAAACCGTGAGTTTGTGTCCTTTGTAGGGACATGGATGAATCTGGAAACCATCACATTCTCAGCAAACTGACACAAGAACAGAAAATCAAACACCACATGTTCTCACTCATAGGTGGGTGTTGAACAATGAGAATACATGGACACAGTGAGGGGAGCATCACACACTGGGGTCTGTTGCGGGGGACGAGCGGAGGGACAGCGGGGGGTAAGGAGGTTGGGGAGGGATAACATGAGGAGAAATGCCAGATATAGGTGATGGGGGGATGGAGGTAGCAAACCACGTTGCCACGTATGTACCTATGCAACAATCCTGCATCATCTGCACACATACCCCAGAACCTAAAGTACAATCTATATATATATATATATATCTTTATATATATACGTAAAGAAGGTTAAAGAAACACCATGATAACTAATTCAAAGCATAAACCATGTATAACTGGTCTGAGTAACAAGAATTCCCTGTCCTTGCAAATGGAATTCTTTGGTCGGCCAATACGAATGCATTCACTACCACTATCTCAGAAGGTCTCACTTATTATCCTCCATAATGCAGATTTTCCTTCTAACAGCTATACTGCTGGAGCTTACAAATGCCTTAGAAGAACACAGGGCCGGGTGCGGTGGCTCACGCCTGTAATCCCAGCACTTTGGGAGGCCGAGGCGG